>NC_084632.1:41692349-41774849 GCF_033978795.1 Nerophis ophidion
TTCTTTCTGCTGAAATCATATTTGCGGTTACTATTTTGATGTTAAAAAACCCTTACGGTGGGCCGATTTTAAAACCCTAACGCTCGTACTTGCCCTGATCTATAATCTTTCTTTATTGATTTTTTTCTGGATTTATTATTGAAATTCTGTTTCTCACGGTTAAACATACAAAAAAATTCTAGACTGGCTAAGTCTTTGTAGCATGCTGTACTTACTTTCCCAACTGCAACTTACAAGAGAAGTACGATGTTGTCTTATGGTAAAGCCTAGTAAATTGTAAATCTCATTATTTGTGTCTTTATTTCTTTAATGCTTAAATTATCAAATGTTCACTTGCTTATAAAATAGCATATTATCAGCCAAAAAATGCTATAAAATGTAATATCGGAAATTATCGTTATCTGTTTCAAAAAGTAAAATTTATGACTTTTTAAAAAGCCGCTGTACGGAGTGGTACACGGACGTAGGGAGAAGTACAGAGCAGTTGCGTCTCCCAGTCATACTTGCCAACCCTCCTGGGAGACTCCCGATTTCCAGTGCCCCTCCCGAAAACCTCCCAGGGCAACCATTCTCCCGGATTCCCCCCGATTTCCACCCAGACAACTATATTGGGGGCGTGCCTTAAAGTCACTGCTTTAGGGTGCCGGCCAAATCACATAATATCTACGGCTTTTCACACACAAAATACATGCAAGGCATACCTGGTCAACAGCCATGCAGGTCACAAACGACTTTAACACTGTTACAAATATGCGCCACACTGTGAACCCACACCAAACAAGAATGACCAACACATTTTCGGGAGAACATCCGCACCGTAACACAATATAAACACATCATAACAAATACCCAAAACCCCTTGCAGCACTAACTCTTCCAGGACGCTACCTTATGCACCCCCGCCCACCTCATCCTCCTCATGCCCTCTCTAGGAGAGCATGTCCCAAATTCCAAGCTGCTGTTTTGAGGCATGTTAAAAAAAATAATGCACTTTGTGACTTCAATAATAAATATGGCAGTGCCATGTTGGTATTTTTTCCATAAATTTAGTTAATTTATATTTGGAAAACCTTGATACATTGTTTAATGCATCCAGCGGGGGGGCATCACAACAAAATTAGGCACAATAATGTGTGCATTCCACATCCCATATTAAGAGTTGGACTATATCGGATATCGGCAAAAAAGGCATTATCTGACATCTCTACTTGCTAATGTCACATAGTTTCATATAATGCCGTCAGTTAGTTTTCTTTGGGTTTCAGGTGTTGCAGTTTATACAGGAATGGAGTCCAAAATGGCCCTCAACTATAAGTGCAAGTCTCAGAAACGCTCTGCAGTAGAGAAGTGAGCATTGACATTTTCAAAACCAACACAAGTAAATATGGCTATGTTTAACTTTATCCATTGTTCACTGCCCTATTCCCCCCTGCCATATCAGGTCAATGAATACTTTCCTCATCATCTATTTGGGCATCCTGCTGTTCGAGGCCATCCTCAGCACCATTCTGAAGTATGCCTGGCAGGCCGAGGACAAATGGGACGAGCCGTTCTACAACCAAAAGACGGAACAGGAGAAAAACAGCAGCCCGGTGAGTTGGCTATTTTTTTGTTTTTTTACAGGTGCAGGCAATCAGCTTCAAATATGAAATTGAAGTTTACTTTTATCGCACTTATAAACGGCTTGGTGGTTAGAGTGTCCGCCCTGAGATCGGTAGGTCGTGAGTTCAAACCTGAGTCATACCGAAGACTATAAAAAAAAAAATGGGAGCCATTGCCTCCCTGCTTGGCATTCAACTCATTAAAGGTTGGAATTGGGGGTTAAATCACCAAATATGATTCCCGGGCGTGGCCACAGCTGCTGCTCACTGCTCCCCTCACCTCCCGGCGGGTGAACAAGGGGATGGGTCAAATGCAGAGGACAAATTTCACCACGCCTAATGTGTGTGTGTGGCTATCATTGGTACTTTAACTTAACTTAATCACAAATGTTTCAAAGGGCTTTGGCGACATCCTCTTTTCAGATCCCACATTAATTATGTCATTAAATAATACTGCATGCTTAATTGTTTAATTGAACTCTCTAAAAATCTGTGTTTAATACTATTTATGGTTGGGATTCTAGCATTTGTATTCAATTGAATGATATATATATTTCTTTGCTAAAAGTCAGATGTGTACTTACTGTTAAACATTTTAGTCTCTTAACATACATAAGCTTTGGTTTGTATTTGTATACCCACTAACTCATTCATCCTCCATAATGAAATAAAAGTTGTCCTCGTTTACCTCCTGCAGATCTTGAAATTCATCTCTGACTTCTTGGCATTCCTGGTCCTCTACAATTTTATCATCCCCATCTCACTCTATGTTACTGTGGAGATGCAGAAGTTCCTGGGCTCCTTTTTCATAGGCTGGGATATGGACCTTTACCACGAGGAGAGTGACCAGAAAGCTCAAGTCAACACCTCAGACCTCAATGAGGAACTTGGCCAGGTATGAAACAGAGCAGAGGAAAACAGGGTAAAAACACTTGTAAAGAACATCATGTCATGGTTGTCTTGAGCTTCCAGTCATTTCTACAACTGTTATTTTTTTAGGAGCACATACTGGTTGCTCACAAAAAACATTCATGAAGTTTGCTTCTTTTATGAATTTATTATGGCTCTACTGAAAATGTGAGGGTCAAAAGTATACATACAGCAATGTTAATATTTGCTTAAATGTCTCTTGGCAAGTTTCAGATTAGATTAGATAGTACTTTATTTATTCCTTCAAGAAAGTTCCTTTGGGAAAATTAAAATTTTCAGCACAATCCCATTCAAGATCAGACAAACATTACAGGGAGACAGAACAGGATTGCTGACGGGTCTGCCGGCTTCCAGAGCCCCTTACAAAAAAAGGTGAGATACAGGTAAACAAGTGGGGGGGAATGGGAGAAAAAAAAATAGAAGATTAAAATAAAATAAATAAATAAAAATCGGTCTAAGCTTGGACCCTAGAGAAGGTCCAGACTGAGGCCAAGGGAAAAAAACAACAACTCATAGCCATAGTACACATCCCTCTTACATGTGTGTAGGAGGTAAACATCAAAGAAGACAAAGGACATGAAAGACATTAAAGCAGCGGATACAACCAGCCACTTCTACATACAGCTATGAATAAAAATTAAAAGAAACATATACACTGTGGTGGCCTCTGCAGTGTTCCACGCCATCGTCCGCTGGGGTGGAGGGAGCATGGCCAGAGACAGGAGCAGACCCAACAAAGCAATCAAGGGAGCCGACTCCACTCTCGGCCGCCAACCAACTCTCGACCAGTGTCCAGTCCGCATGGATGAGCGAGGATACGTCCAAGGAGACTGAGGTGTCCGACTCCTGCTCACCCAGCCAAGACACCGTCCCGGCGCTCAGTGCTAGCTCCGCAGCCCTGTCCCCTCATCCGCATCTCCTCCAGTCCCTCCAAACTGACTCTGGTGTGGCAGAGACACAGCAGCTGGTCTCCATGGCCAAAAGGCTCCCGGGAGTCAGATCCAGAAGTCCACAAAAAGCACCACAGAGGTCACGAAAGTGCCACCCCTTGTCACACAGTCCCAAAGGGTCCCGAACCAAAAGGCAAAAAAATATAATAACACCTGAAAACAAGAAGGGAAACACAAAAGGATGAAACAAGAGCACAGTGCTCCTGCTAACAGCAGCCACTACAGCAGCGCCATCTTGGGGGGAAAAAAAAAAAAAATTGCAATAAGGCGCTTTTGGTAGCCATCCACAAGCTTCTGTTTGAATTTTTGACCACTCCTCTTGAAAAATTTGGTGCAGATCAGCTAAATGTGTTTGTTTTCTGACATCAATCAATATATGTTTATTTATATAGCCCTGAATCACAAGTGTTTCAAAGGGCTGCACAAGCCACAACGACATACTCGGTTCAGATCCCACATAAGGGCAAGGAAAAACTCACAACCCAGTGGGATGTCAATGTGAAGTGAAGTGAATTATATTTATATAGCGCTTTTCTCTAGTGACTCAAAGCGCTTTACATAGTGAAACCCAATATCTAAGTTACATTTAAACCAGTGTGGGTGGCACTGGGAGCACGTGGGTAAAAGTGTCTTGCCCAAGGACACAATGGCAGTGACTAGGATGGCGGAAGCGGGAATCGAACCTGCAACCCTCAAGTTGCTGGCACGGCCACTGTACCAACCGAGCTATACTATGACTATGAGAAACCTTGGACCGCAGATGTGGGTGACACCCCCTTCACCCCTCTAGGAGAGACCGGACGCGATGGACGTCGAGTGGGTCTAGCATAATATTGTGAAAGTCCAGTCCATAGTGGATCTAACATAATAGTGACAGTCGAGTCCATAGTGGATCTAACATAATAGTGAGAGTCGAGTCCATAGTGGATCTAACATAATAGTGAGAGTCCAGTCCATAGTGGATCTAACATAATAGTGAGAGTCCAGTCCATAGTGGATCTAGCATAATAGTGAGAGTCCAGTCCATAGTGAATCTAACATAGTGTGAGAGTCCAGTCCATAGTGTATCTAACATAATAGTGTGAGAGTCCAGTCCAGAGTGGATCTAACATAGTGTGAGAGTCCAGTCCATAGTGGATCTAGCATAATAGTGAGAGTCCAGTCCATAGTGAATCTAACATAGTGTGAGAGTCCAGTCCATAGTGTATCTAACATAATAGTGTGAGAGTCCAGTCCAGAGTGGATCTAACATAATAGTGAGAGTCCAGTCCATAGTGGATCTAATATAATAGTGAGAGTCCAGTCCATAGTGGATCTAATATAATAGTGAGAGTCCAGTCCATAGTGGATCTAACATAATAGTGAGAGTCCAGTCCATAGTGGATCTAGCATAATAGTGAGAGTCCAGTCCATAGTGAATCTAACATAGTGTGAGAGTCCAGTCCATAGTGTATCTAACATAATAGTGTGAGAGTCCAGTCCAGAGTGGATCTAACATAATAGTGAGAGTCCAGTCCATAGTGGATCTAATATAATAGTGAGAGTCCAGTCCATAGTGGATCTAATATAATAGTGAGCGTCGAGTCCATAGTGGATCTAACATAATAGTGAGAGTCGAGTCCATAGTGGATCTAACATAATAGTGAGAGTCGAGTCCATAGTGGGGTCAGCAGTGCAGAGATATCCCCAACTGATGTCCAGGCGAGCGGTCCAACCTGGGTCTCGACTCTGGACAGCCAGTACTTCATCCATGGCCACCGGATAGGGGGGGCAGAGTAGAAAAGAAAAAAGAAACGGCAGATCAACTGGTCTAACAAGGGGGTCTATTTCAAGGCTAGAGCAGTGGTCGGGAACCTTTTTGGCTGAGAGAACCATGAAAGCCAAATATTTTAAAATGTACTTCAGTGAGAGCCATATATTTTTTCAACACTGAATACAACAAAATGCGTGCATTTTTAAGTGAGACCAACATATTTAGAGTATAATGAGTCTCTTATTCTTTTTAATAGCATTGTTATTCTGAAGTTAACCTATAATAAAGAAAATGCTTCTTACCATTGATACATCTTCTTGAACAGGTGCGGTAGAAACCGGATGGATGGATTAAAATGTGTGAAGTGAAGTGAATTGTATTTATATAGCGCTTTTCTTTAGAGACTCACCCAATATCTGAGAATGTTTTATATTTTGAACGTTATTTTTAACACTGTGATTAGTAATTATTCATTACTTATCGTGTTATCTGAGAGCCAGATGCAGTCATCTAAAGAGCCACATCTGGCTCTAGAGCCATAGGTTCCCTACCCCTGGGCTAGAGTATACAAATGAGTTTTAAGATGGGACTTAAATGAACTTGTTTCTTCAGCATTGTCCACACGTTTAAGTCAGGACTTTGGGAAGGCCATTCTAAAACCGTAATTCTAGCTTAATTTAGCCATTCCTTTACCACTTTTGATGTGTGTTTGGAGTCATTGTCCTGTTGGGACACCCAAACTCGCCCAAGACCCAACTTCCGGGCTGATGATTTTAGCTTGTCCTGAAGATTTTGGAGGTAATCCTCCTTTTTCATTGTCCCGTTTAAAGCACCGGTTCCACTGGCAGCAAAACAGGTACAGAGCATAATACTAACCACCACCATGTTTGAGGGTAGGTGTGGTGGTCCTGGGATTAAAGGCCGCAGCTTTTCTCCTCCAAACATATTGCTGGGTATTGTCGCCATCCATCCATCCATTTCCTACCGCTTATTCCCTTTTGGGGTCGCGGGTGGGCGCTGGCACCTATCTCAGCTACAATCGGGCGGAAGGCGGTGTACACCCTGGACAAGTCGCCAATTCATCACAGGGCCAACACAGATAGACAGACAACATTCACACTCACATTCACACACTAGGGCCAATTTCGTGTTGCCAATCAACCTATCCCCAGGTGCATGTCTTTGGAGGTGGGAGGAAGCCGGAGTACCCGGAGGGAACCCACGCATTCACGGGGAGAACATGCAAACTCCACACAGAAAGATCCCGAGCCTGGGATTGAACCCAGGTCTGCAGGACCTTCGTATTGTGAGGCAGACGCACTAACCTCTCTGCCACGACGACGCCAAACAGCTTTATTTTTGTTCCATCTGACCACAGAGCTTTCCTCCAGAAGGTCTTGTCTTTGTCCATGTGATGTCAGATGAAACAATAATTGACAAAAACTTCATGAATGTTTTTTGTGACCAACAAGTATGTGCTCCAATGTCTCTATCACAAAAAATAAGAGTTGTAGAAATGATTGGAAACTCAAGACAGCCATGACATGTTCTTTACAAGTGTCTGTAAACTTTTCACCACAAACTATTTTTTTTTACAGGTCGAGTATGTGTTTACCGACAAGACGGGTACACTAACCGAAAATGAAATGCAATTCCGGGAATGTTCCATCAATGGAAACAAATATCGGGAAGTTAATGGCAAACTGGTGCCAGAGGGACTGAGTGAAGATTCACCAGATGGCTCTACTCCTAACTTGGTAATGTGCATACTATCAGATGACTTATTTCCATTATGAGGCGCTTCAAAAATGTGTGTATTAGTCCAAAATTGTGAATATGACTGTACAAATCTCAATATGTCTGCTGATATATATATACATACAGTATATATATATATATAACTTGTTGTTTTTCCCACTCGTCCTCTGCATTCAGGTTGGAGAGGAATTGTTATTCCTCAAAGCGGTTTCACTGTGTCACACAGTTCAGATCAGCTACGACCAGCCAGACTGCCTGTCTGGGACAGGAGACCCGTTCTCCCATGTTAATGGCTTTTCGTCTAACGAAATGGAATACTATGCTTCTTCACCCGATGAAAAAGCATTAGTTGAGGCAATGAAAAGGTAAGGTTTGAATTGGAGTGATTTGAAAAGACAATTTAAGTTTGTAATTATCGGGGCAAAGCGTGCACTTATGTCCATTTTTTTTTAAATAAATAAAAAACAGACACTTTTTCAGGTTCAAACACTGATGACATCTATTAAACACGACAAGAAGCAAATTATTAAACAGAGACAGGATTCAATTTGGCTCAATTTGAGGAGAAACGTCTGGACTGTACCCTTGTAGGGGTGGTATAGCTCTGTTGGTAGAGTGGCCGTGCCAGCAACTTAAGGGTTGCAGGTTCGATCCCCGCTTCCACCATCCTAGTCACTGCCGTTGTGTCCTTGGGCAAGACACTTTACCCACCTGCTCCCAGTGCCACCCACACTGGTTTTAATGTAACTTAGATATTGGGTTTCACTATGTAAAGCGCTTTGAGTCACTAGAGAAAAAGCGCTATACACACACTTGTACAGTTCCACCACGCTCTGGCGAAAGATTGTACGCCTCCTCTGTTATTTGGACTTTTCCTGATTAGAATAGAATAGAGTTTTATTGTCATTATTGCAATGAACAGGTTCAAAGAACAACGAAATTGGAGCAGCTCCTCCTAAGGTGCATATACAATATGGTAGTATAAATAGTAAAAAAAAAATTTAAAAAAAAGATAGAGATTACATGGCAACAGTTGTTTCGGAAACAGCCATCGCCTTTGGTTACAGAACAGTTAAAAAAAAAAAGGTCGTAAAAGACTTCACAGAAAAGGCCGTAAAACAGTTCACAGAAAAGGTCGCCATGAGGGGAGTCAGGCCCTACTTCCTCTCTGTTTTGTAGTTCTTGGGTCAAGTCAATATCTTTCTGTTGATTACAATACATGAAAGAAACAGAACACCTTCATGTTGCTTCCCATCCTACACAGTGGAGTTTTACAAACCTTTTGATTGGTAGCATTACAGACCTTGTGTCCTCTCGCCGGGAACTCAATGTAACACAAAGTTTTGTGATAACTTAGATACAATTATTCTAACACACTTCTATTTTAAGGTGAATTTATGTTCAAGCTTTAAACTGGTAGCTTTTTAAGCAACTGTTTGGATTTGAAATTATGACCAATGTGCACGGACTATAGCTGGAAAATTAGGAAGGCTGCAAGTTTTAGACCAGGTTTTTTTGCCGGTGACCGAAGGGCCAAATCCGGCCTGGGAATAACACCGGACCAGCCTTCAAGTTCTGTTCAAAACTTGGACAACAAACATTTTTGCAGCAAATTCACAAAACACGAGAGTGCTCCTGTTGTGTAGAGGAATTTGGACCCTTGTAAATACATTTGCATATCCTTGCATTGATATTTTAAAAATGGCTAGCAAACATAGAACACTGGGTACTACACTGGGTTTTTCATAACTGAGGCGGTCTTCAAAGCCCTTCAAGTCCTCTTCTTTTTGGCAGTCACTCATTTTTTTCTTAATGTGATTTTTATAACTAAGGAATGGCAGTAGTTTAACTTCAGATGCAGTCTGTAATCATTTGTCCAACTTTGTTAATTATACTACTTGTGTTACTAAAGGTTTCAGTTAAGGTCTTCTCTTCCTCATCATCTTGGTCTATTCAACTGGTGCCCTGCTAGTTCAGTTAGTTACTGATTCTTTAAAAACACCACGGTCCGGTCATAGAGATGATCTTTGTCTAGCATTTTTTGTAGAATGTCCTTAACAACACCAGAGCAATTATGTACCTTTTGACAAATTCAAATGTCTACTGAGAGTGATACTGGTTCTTTGGGAAATACAAAGTCCAACTTAGAGCAATCGGATTTGATAAAACCTCATCGAGCTGGATGCAATCTTACTTGGAGGGGAGGAAACAGGTGGTAGTGGTGAACGGCACCGCATCCCCCTCACCCCCCTCTCAGTAAGCTGTGGGGTCCCCCAAGATAGTATATTAGGACCTTTACTGTTCCTAATATACGTAAACCACATTTCATCAGCATGCGACTGTGAATTGTTCCTGTTTGCGGATGACTCGGCCCGGACAAGTCACAGGTGGAACAAAATCCTCAGTGCCGAGCTCTGTAGAATTTGCGCCTGGCTCGCCGACATCAAGCTATTCATACACTTGGGTAAAACGGAATCCATCCTATTTGGGTCCCACTTCAATCTCAAGAAAGTCAGTGACTTCACCATTAAAGTGGGTAACATTGTTTTCACTAAGAAAGATGAGGTCACCTACCTAGGTTCCATTCTAGAGGCTAATCCTTCCTGTGATAAAATGGAAATTAAGGTCATCCAAAAGGTCAACCACCGAACGAGATTTCTCTACAGAATTTCATCTCTGGTCAACAAAAGCACCTTGAAGATTCTAGCAGGAACTCTCATTCAACCCTTTTTCGATTACGCATGCACCTCCAAAACCCTCAAATCAAGACTCCAAACATCCCAGAACAAGCTAGTCAGGTTACTTCTAGACCTCCACCCCAGATCACACCTCATTCCTACCCACTTCTCCAAAGTGGACTGGCTCAGGGTGGAGCACTAGGCCTAGTCTATAAAATTGGCTACACCTCCCTGATACCGAAGTACATGTCAAACTACTTCCAGAACGTAAATGACCGCCATAACCACAACACCAGGGGGAGCTCCACAAACCACGTCAAACCCAGATTCCCATCTAACAAAGGTCTTAAAGGCCTACTGAAATGAGATGTTCTTATTTAAACGGGGATAGCAGGTCCACTCTATGTGTCATACTTGATCATTTCACGATATTGCATATTTTTGCTGAGAGGATTTAGTAGAGAACATCGACGATAAAGTTCGCAACTTTTGGTCGCTAATAAAAAAGCCTTGCCTTTACCGGAAGTAGCAGACGATGACGTCACCGGTGTGAGGGCTCCTCACATTCTCACATTGTTTATAATGTGAGCCTCCAGCAGCAAGGGCTATTCGGACCGAGAAAGCGACAATTTCCCCATTAATTTGAGCGAGGATGAAAAATTTGTGGATGAGGAAATTTAAAGTGAAGGCCTAGAACGGCGTGGCGCAGTGGGAGAGTGGCCGTGCGCAACCCGAGCGTCCCTGGTTCAATTCCCACCTAGTACCAACCTCGCCACGTCCGTTGTGTCCTGAGCAAGACACTTCACCCTTGCTCCTGATGAGTGCTGGTTGGCGCCTTGCATGGCAGCTCCCTCCATCAGTGTGTGAATGTGTGTGTGAATGGGTAAATGTGGAAGTAGTGTCAAAGCGCTTTGAGTACCTTGAAGGTAGAAAAGCGCTATACAAGTACAACCCATTTATCATTTATCATTTAGAAAAAAAAAGTTAAAAAAAAAGTGAGAGCGATTCAGATGTTTTTAGACACATTTACGAGGATAATTCTGGGAAATCCTTTATCTGTCTATTGTGCTGCTAGTGTTATAGTGAGTTAAATAGTACCTTAAAGTCGGAAGGGTGTGGCCACGGGTGTTTTGACGCCAGAGTCTCTGAGAAAAGTCACGGCAGCAGGAGGACACTGGCTAAGAGGCGACTTATTTCCACAATTTTCCCACCCAAAACTGCCGGTTGACATGTAGTCGGGATCCATGTTCGCTTGACCGCTCTGATCCATAGTAAAGCTTCACCTCCAGGAATTTTACACAAGGAAACACCGTGTGGCTAAAGGCTAAAAGCTTCCCACCTACATCTTTCTACTTTGACTTCTCCATTATTAATTGAACAAATTGCAAAAGATTCAGCAACACAGATGTCCAAAATACCGTGTAATTGCGCGATGAAAAGAGACGACTTTTAGCCTTAAGTGGTGCTGAGCTAACATGTCCCCTCCAACCAATAACGTCCCATCATGGCGTCATCATTCCGCGACGTTTTCAACAGGAAACTCCGCGGGAAATTTAAAATTGTAATTTAGTAAACTAAAGCGGCCGTATTGGCATGTGTTGCAATGTTAATATTTCATCATTGATATATAAACTATCAGACTGCGTGGTGGCTAGTAGTGGCTTTCAGTAGGCCTTTAATTCATTATCCTTCTATGCCACATCATTACAACAGGTGTAAAAGAAAGTGCATCTCTATCCTCCTTCAAAACCACACTAAAACACCTCCAGGCAACTACAACCCTAGACTAACACCCTCCCCCATCCACATCCCACCTTCCCGGATGTGTGATGACTGTATTATGCTGATTCTTTATATTTGTACCATGAATTGATTAACGTGGACCCCGACTTAAACAAGTTGAAAAACTTATTGGGGTGTTACCATTTAGTGGTCAAATATACGGAATATGTACTGTACTGTGCAATCTACTAATAAAAGTCTCAACCAATCAAAAAAAACACTACTAGTAAGAGGAGAAGTCTGGTCAATTGGTTCTTAGTATTCTGGAACTGTGGCCTCTCAAAATAATTTTGTTAAATGCCCCTATTCAGTATTGAGTCGGCACATTTTTTTTTAAATAATGATTTTTACACTGTATCATAATATTCAATAAAAATATTGCTTTTGGAATTACTGTACGATAAATATAGTGTTGTAATTGCCTCCAAAGATTGCACCTACTTTATTAAGTTATCTGACCATCTGCTGCAAATGCGAAATGAATGAATTGATGATTCAGGGCAGAGGCAGCAATACCTCTTCTGCGATTGTCAAAATAAAAATCAATCATGTTGTTTGTTTGTCTTTAAAACCATAAACAGTGTGATTAGCAGTAGGATTTATTAGCAGCTCCAGAGGCACAAACACATTTGAGATTTATGGATCCGTCAGCATGTTATTCAAACACGACTGTGTGAGTGTTTGATTCCACTGTAACGACTCTCTAAATTCTAACTGTTGATGTTGTCTGTTTTTCGTGTCCTCAGAATTGGAGTGGCCTTTACTGGTGTGAGTGGTGAGACAATGGAAATCAAAACATTTGGCAAACCAGAAAAGTACGTCTTCTCACTTTGCATTATGCATCTTTTTTTTGTCCCAAAATGTTGTGGAATTATTCATGAATAACAGAGATGTCTGATAATATCGACCCATAAATGCTTTAAAATGTAATATCGGAAATTATCAGTATCTGGTTCATAAAGTAAAATGTATGACTTTTTAAAACGTGGTACACGGACGTAGGGAGAAGTACAGAGCGCCAATAAACCTTAAAAGCACTGCCTTTTCGTGCCGGCCCAATCACATAATATCTACGGCTTTCCACGCACACAAGTGAATGCATCCATACTAGGTCAACAGCCATACAGGTCACACTGAGGGTGGCCGTATAAGCAACTTTAACACTGTTACAAATATGCGCCACACTGTGAACCCACACCAAACAAGAATGACAAACACATTTCGGGAGAACATCCGCACCCTAACACAACAAATACCTCGAAGTCCTTGCAGCACTAACTCTTCCGGGAGGCTACAATATACAACCCCTGCTAACCCACCAGCCCCGCCCACCTCAACCTCCTCATGCTCTCTCAGGGAGAGCATGTCCCAAGTTCCAAGCTGCTGTTTTGAGGCATGTTAAAAAAAAGAATGCACTTTGTGACTTCAATAATAAATATGGCAGTACCATGTTGGCATTTTTTTTTTACCATAAATTGAGTTGATTTATTTTGGAAAACCTTGTTACATCACAACAAAATCAGGCGTAATTATGTGTTAATTCCACGACTGTATATATCGGTATTGGTTGATATCGAAATCGGTGATTAAGAGTCGGACAATATCGGATAACGGCAAAAAAGCCATTATCGGACATCTTTAATGAATAATAATGGGTTTAATTTCCTGTGGAATATTAGTTAAAGTGGTCATTTCTGTCATTCTATATTTGAGTAGATCAAAATCTGCCCTTTTTGCAACAATGAATGAGCTGTAGTCATGTAAACACACCTGACAGCTGTATTAGCTGCACTGAACACTAGTTAACTACCCAAAACATGTTCAGAAATGTCATCAGGTGAAATTGAGTCATCTTTTTCTTGCACTCACAGGTACAAACTGCTCCATGTGTTGGAGTTTGATGCAGATCGCAGGAGAATGAGTGTCATTCTGCAGAGCCCTTCTGGTATCATTACTTTTTACATTGTTTAAATGATTATCATACACAATAGTTTGTTGCCTTTTTGAAGAAAATGTTGAAAGCTGATGATATTGTAATTATAATAGTGTCAGTTTTTGTGGTAACATCATTATATTTGTTCAAAATGTAGTATTGATTTGGTTTCAATCTCAAGGTGGCCAAGTGCTGTTTACTAAGGGAGCAGAGTCCTCCATTTTTCCTTTCACCACCAGTGGGGAAATAGAAAAGACAAGACTTCATGTCGATGAGTTTGCCTTGGTAAGTAACGTGTTGTGTTGTAACTTTTTTTTTTTTTGTCCTGTCAAGCTTCTCAGGCAAATCATATAGTTGATGTACAAACCCCGTTTCCACATGAGTTGGGAAAATTGTGTTAGATGTAAATATAAACAGAATACAATGATTTGCAAATCATTTTCAACCCATATTCAGTTGAATACGCTACAAAGACAACAAAATTGATGTTCAAACTGCTAAAAAAATTTTTTTTGCAAATCATTAACTTTAGAATTTGATGCAAGCAACACGTGACAAAGAATTTGGGAAAGGTGGCAATAAATACTGATAAAGTTGAGGAATGCTCATCAAACACTTATTTGGAACATCCCACAGGTGTGCAGGCTAATTGGGAACAGGTGGGTGCCATGATTGAGTATAAAACAGCTTCCCAAAAAATGCTCAGTCTTTCACAAGAAAGGATGGGGCGAGGTACACCCCTTTGTCCACAACTGCGTGAGCAAATAGTCAAACAGTTTAAGAACGACCTTTCTCAAAGTACAACTGCAAGAAATTTAGGGATTTCAACATCCTCTGTTCATAATATCATCAAAAAGTTCAGAGAATCTGGAGAAATTGCTCCACATAAGCGGCATGGCCGGAAACCAACATTGAATGACCGTGACCTTTGATCCCTCAGACTCCACTGTATCAAAATCAGACATCAATATCTAAAGGATATCACCACATGGGCTCAGGAACACTTCAGAAAACCACTGTCACTAAATACAGTTTGTCGCTACATCTGTAAGTGCAAATTAATGCTCTACTATGCAAAGCCAAAGCCATTTATCAACAACATCCAGAAACGGCGCTGGGTTCTCTGGGCCCGAGATCATCTAAGATGGACTGATACAAAGTGGAAAAGTGTTCTGTTGTCTGACGAGTCCACATTTCAAATTGTTTTGGGAAATATTCGACATCATGTCATCTGAACCAAAGGGGAAGCGAACGATCCAGACTGTTATTGACACAAAGTTCAAAAGCCAGCATCTGTGATGGTATGGGGGTGCATTAGTGTCCAAAGCATGGGTAACTTACACATCTGTGAAGGCACCATTAATGCTGAAATGTACATACAGGTTTTGGAACAACATATGCTGCCATCTAAGTGCCGTCTAGTTCATGGACGCCCCTGCTTATTTCAGCTAGACAATGCCAAGCCACATTCAGCACGTGTTACAACAGCGTGGCTTCGTAAAAAAAGAGTGCGGGTACCTTCCTGGCCCGCCTGCAGTCCAGACCTGTCTCCCATCCAAAATTTGTGGTGCATTATGAAGTGTAAAATACGACAGCGGAGACCCCGGACTGTTGAAGGACTGAAGCTCTGCATAAAACAAGAATGGGAAAGAATTCCACTTTCAAAGCTTCAACAATTAGTTTCCTCAGTTCCTAAACGTTTATTGAGTGTTGTTAAAAGAAAAGGTGATGTAACACAGTGGTGAACATGCCCTTTCCCAACTACTTTGGCACATGTTGCAGCCATGAAATTCTAAGTGAATTATTATTTGCAAAAAAAATAACATTTGTGATTTTGAACATCAAATATCTTGTCTTTGTAGTGCATTCAGTTGATTATGGGTTGAAAATGATTTGCAAATAATTGTATTCCGTTTATATTTACATCTAACACAATTTCCCAACTCAAACGGGGTTTGTAGATACCCATATCGGCTGTTCTGATGTACTTTACAAAAGAGAAGTGTGGGATACTTCTCTTGTTGCCTTATTTGTATTTGACTTCATTAAATGTATTTATATTAACATTTGGTGCAGCCGGGCCGGAGCAGGAGTGAATAGAAAGAGGAAAAAGAAAGACAGAGGGGGAAATTGTGGGGGCAAGAGGTGGATAAGACAGGGAGACAAAAACAACAAACACAACAATAACAACAACATAGCAACAGCAAATACAATAAGTACAAATATGATGGTAATAGTGATACCAAAGAAGCAGTTAGCGAGATAAATAATGGCAATGAGCATTATTACACTACAGAAATACAAATACCAATAGAAATAGCGCTATTGATAACGAACAATACCAATAATTTACCTCTATTATCAACAATACAATTGTTTAAATGCAACAATACATATATAAGTAACATTAACTACAGATACAGAAGAATGCAGAAAAATGGAGGGGAAGAAAGAGAAGCAACCTATATTAACCTTGTAGTTTGTTATAGTGAAAATAAGTTAAGCTTTGTCCGTGTGCCATGTGTTGTATTGTAACTAGCAACATAAAAATGATTGTGTGAGTATTTTTGTTATTTTACATGTATGCATAGCTTGAGCCCTCCAAGGAACACTACTTAATAATCATTTTCAGACATAGTTCTTAATCAATCGAGTGATTATATCATCCATGAAGAAGTCCGTCTGAACACGTTTTTCTGTGAAGTAATGCTTGGATCAATTAATCAATCTAGAGTTTGACCCCTTAGCTTTGGGAAAGTCCATTTATGTCACAGCATGACCAGAGTAAAAAGGTCCAGTAACCCCTCAGCATTCCAAGATTGTTTGGGCCAAAATGCATAAGAAAATTATATCCAAAGTAAATGTATAGCTCTGATGGAACCATTTAAAGCAGGGGTCTCAGACATGCGGGCCAATTGCAGCCTGTGAGACGTTATTTTGCGGCCTGCACCTTGATATGTAAATTTATTGTTAGTGAGGCCCGCGAGTTTAATATGAATGGTGCTTGACAGCGTCATATTTGCCATTATTCCCAACCCTCCGGACTTTTCTCGGAGACTCCCAAAATTCAATTATTCCAGAACAATCCTTCTCTCGAACATCTGTCCGTTCTGTCCCAACCAACAACGTTCAATGGGTGCCGTTTTGACACTGCCTTGAATGCCTTCTTTAACCTGTACTAACAGCATTTCAGCCCAGCCATATTTTACACCTGGCTCTTGGACACACACGTCATCGAGTGCGCCTCTCTATCATTCGAACACATGTTGTTTATGGGTTTTGCAAACTTTCGTCAAGGACTGTTCGGCATACTTGATCAACAGCCATACAGGTCACCCTGAGGGTGGCCGTATAAACAACTTTAACACTTACAAATATGCGCTACACTGTGAACCCACACTAAACAAGAATGACAAACACATTTCGGGAGAACATCCGCACCGTAACACAACATAAAGGGGGGGGGTTGCCCACATCTGAGGTCCTCTCCAAGGTTTCTCATAGTCAGCATTGTCACTGGCGTCCCACTGAATGTGAATTCTCCCTGCCCACTGGGTGTGAGTTTTCCTTGCCCTTTTGTGGGTTCTTCCGAGGATGTTGTAGTCGTAATGATTTGTGCAGTCCTTTGAGACATTTGTGATTTGGGGCTATATAAATAAACATTGATTGATTGATTGATAAACACAACAGAACAAATACCCAGAAGCCCTTGCAGCACTAACTATTCCGGGAAACTACAATATACATCCCCCGCTACCACCTAACCCCAACCCCCCAGCTCCGCCCACCTCAGTGTACTCGGCACTGAGTTTAGCTGGCGACTTTGATGGTCAGAAATGTAGAATGCAGAACAAATATCCAGAGTCCCAGGCAGCCCAAACTCTCCCGGGCTACAATACACACCCCGCTACCACCAAACCCCGCCCCCACTACCCTCCCGCCGTGCGTGGGTTGAGGTGGAGAGTTGGGGCTGCAAGGTGTTCTGGGTATTTGTCCTGTTGTGTTTGTTGTGTTACGGTGCGGATGTTCTCCCGAAATGTGTTTGTCATTCTTGTTTATTGTGGGTTCAAAGTGTGGCGCATATTTGTAACAGTGATAAAGTTGTTTATACGGCCACCTTCAGTGTGACCTATATGGCTGTTGATCAAGTATGTCTTGCAGTCACGTACATGTGACTGTTGAAGCCTCATATGACGTGTAGCTGGTCCGGCACGCTGTGAATACGATGAATTGTAGAGGGCGGCATAGGCAGTGCTGTCACGGCACTCTTTTAATACTTTTGGACGTTTACAGGCAGCACGGTGGACCAGGGGTTAGTGCACGTGCTTCACAATACGAAGGTCCCGAGTTCAATCTGAGTTTGCATGTTCTCCCCGTGACTGTCTAGGTTCCCTCCGGGGTACTCCAGCTTCCTCCCACCTCCAAAGACATGCACCTGGGGATAGGTTGATTGGCAACACTAAATGGTCCCTAGTGTGTGAATGTTGTCTGTCTATCTGTGTTGGCCCTGTGATGAGGTGGCGCCTTGTCCAGGGTGTACAGCGCCTTCCGCCCGAATACAGCCAAGATAGGCTCCAGCACCCCCCGCAACCCTGAAAGGGTCAATCGGTAGAAAATGGATGGATAGATGGATGGATACATTAGCTGTCACTCTTTTTGTATTTTATTTTATCCCGTCTTCCTTTTGCCTAACCATCTCCCTGACATTGTTACTCATCCATGCTGCCACGCCTTGGTTTTCTTCTTGCCCTTGTTGTAATCTTTTCATTGATGTTGCTGTTGTCTCTTCACCCATCACCCTTCTCCTCCCACTGCAGAGAGGGTTGCGGACCCTGGTGGTAGCATGCCGTCATTTCAGCCCAGAGGAGTATATGGAGGTGGACAGGCATCTGAACAGCGCTCGCACTGCACTGCAGCAGAGGGAAGAGCGGCTGCAAGAGGCCTTCAGCTTCATCGAGCGGGACCTGCATCTCCTGGGAGCAACAGGGGTGGAAGACAAGTAAGGATTTCTTTCAATGTATTTATTTCCTGATTATTTATTTTTTTCCACAACACTATACTTGGCATGTCAACACTCATTGTAATATACACTATATTGCCAAAAGTATTTGGTCACCTGCCTTAAGATAGATAGATAGATAGATAGATAGTACTTTATTGATTCCTTCAGGAAAATTAAAATTCCAGCAGCAGTGTACAGAGTTGAGATCAATTTAAATAAAAGTAAATAATGGGGGTTTGAATGGAAACAAAATAGAGAAATATTACAATAAGAATAAAAAATAAAAAGCAATATAACAGTAAAATAAGAATATAACAAGACAAAGTAGGCAGTAGTGAGCATGTTATGAAAACGTATTGCACTGTGATTGTTTTGCATCCCCTGTCATCCTAGTACCCCCCGCCCCCCGTCCCAGAGAGGAGTTGTACAGTCTAATGGTGTGTGGGACAAAGGAGTTTTTGAGTCTATTAGTCCTGCACTTGGGATGAAGCAGTCTAGAACTGAACAGGCTCCTCTGGCTACTGATAACACTATGCAGAGGGTGACTGGCATCATCCAGGATGCTCACTAGTTTGTCAACAGTCCTCTTCTCTGCCACCGTCACCAGTGTGTCCAGTTTCATTCCCATTGTAGAACCAGCCCGTCTGATCAGTTTCTCAAGTCTGGAGCTGTCCTTCTTAGATGTACTGCCCCCCCCAGCACACTACCATGTAGAACAGAACACTGGCAACCACAGACTGGTAGTACATCCACAGGAGTTTTCTACAAATGTTGAAGGAGTGCAGTCTCCTGAGGAAGTACAGCCTGCTCTGTCCTTTCTTGTACTGGTGGTCCGTGTTAACAGTCCAGTCCAGCTTATTATTAACTCACATAGTGCCAACCCATTCCTAACCCACAGGGTTCTATATGACGTCGGTCCACCTTTTGCAGCTATTACAGCTGCAGCTATTACATATTCAGCTCTTCCGGGAAGGCTGTCCACAAGGTTGCAAAGTGTGTTTATAGGAATTTTCCCCCATTCTTCCAAAAGCGCATTGGTGAGGTCACAACAGAAGGCCTGGCTCTCAGTCTCCGTTCTAATTCATGGTCAGGTCAGGACTCTGTGTAGGCCAGTCAAGTTCATCCACACCGGACTGTTATCTTTATGGACCTTGCTTTTATGCACAGTCATGTTGGACGAGGAAGGGGCCCGGTATAGCTCGGTTGGTAGAGTGGCCGTGCCAGCAACTTAAAGGGGAACATTATCACAATTTCAAAAGGGTTAAAAACAATAAAAATCAGTTCCCAGTGGCTTGTTGTATTTTTTTGAAGTTTTTTTCAAAATTTTACAATTTGTCCCTAAATAAAGCTTTAAAGTGCCTTATTTTCGCTATCTTCGAAACCACTATCCATTTCCCTGTGACGTCATACAGGGCTGCCAATAAAAACAACATGGCGGTTACCACAGCAAGATATAGCGACATTAGCTCGGATTCAGACTCGCATTTCAGCGGCTTAAGCGATTCAACAGATTACGCATGTATTGAAACGGATGGTCGGAGTATGAAGGCAGATAGTGAAAACGAAATTGAAGAAGAAATTGAAGCTATTGAGCGAATAGCTATTGACGCTATTCGGCCATAGCATGGGTGTACCTAATGAAGCGGTACATAGCATGGCTGCCTTAGCATCGCCGGTAAAATGTGCGGACCAAACGATCAGGACTTTCGCATCTTGTGACACTGGAGCAACTTAAATCCGTCGATTGGTAAGTGTTTGTTTCGCATTAAATGTGGGTATCTAGTTTCAAATGTACATACAGCTAGCGTAAATAGCATGTTAGCATCGATTAGCTGGCAGTCATGCCGTGACCAAATATGTCTGATTAGCACATAAGTCAACAACATCAACAAAACTCACCTTTGTGATTTCGTTGACTTAATGGTTGCAAATGCATCTGTAGGTTATCCATACATCTCTGTGCCATGTCTGTCTTAGCATCGCCGGTCAAATGTGAAGACACTCTAGTACATTCAATGGGGGTCTGGCAGCAGATTTCTTGCCAGTGGTGCAACTTGAATCCCTCCCTGTTAGTGTTGTTACACCCTCCAACAACACACCGACGAGGCATGATGTCTCCAAGGTTCCAAAAAATAGTCGAAAAAACGGAAAATAACAGAGCAGAGACCCGGTGTTTGTAATGTGAAAATGAATATGGTGGGTGTGTTACCTCGGTGACGTCACGTTCTGACGTCATCGCTAAAAGACCGATAAACAGAAAGGCGTTTAATTTGCCAAAATTCACCCATTTAGAGTTCGGAAATCGGTTTAAAAAATACATGGTCTTTTCTTTGACGCTTGCATAGGTTTGGTGGTAATGTTCCCCTTTAAGGGTGTCAGGTTCGATCCCAGCTTCTGCCAACCTAGTCACTGCCGTTGTGTCCTTGGGCACGACACTTTACCCACCTGCTCCCAGTGCCACCCAGACTGGTTTAAAAATGTAACTTAGATATGGGGTTTCACTATGTAAAGCGCTTTGAGTCACTAGAGAAAAGCGCTATATAAATATAATTCACTTCACTCCAAACTGTTCCCACAATGTTGGCAGCATGGAATTGTCCAAATCGTTTTTGTATCCTGGAGCATTCAAAGTTCCTTTCACTGGAACAAAGGGGCCAAGCCTAACTCCTGGAAAAACCACCCCACACCATAATTCCTCCTCCACCAAATTTCACACACGGCACAATGCAGTCCCAAATGTAGCGTTCTCTTGGCAACCTGCAAACCCAGACTCGTCCATTCAGATTGCTAGATGGAAAAGCGTGATTCATCCCTCCAGAGAAGGTGTCTGTACTGGTCTGGAGCCCAGTGGCGACGTGCTTTACACAACTGCATCCAACACGTTGCATTGGACTTAGGGATTTATGGCTTAGATTCTGCTGCTCGGTCATGGAAACCGAGGAGTTTTAAAAAGCCTTTTGCTTGATAGGATGAAAGACAGCTTTTTAGCTCGGTTGGTAGAGCGGCCGTGCCAGCAACTTGAGGGTAGCAGGTTCGATTCCCGCCTCCGCCATCCTAGTCAATGCCGTTGTGTCCTTGGGCAAGACACTTTACCCACCTGCTCCCAGTGCCACCCGGACTGGTTTAAAAATGTAACTTAGATATTGGGTTTTACTATGTAAAGCGCTTTGAGTCACTAGAGAAAAGTGCTATATAAATATAATTCACTTCACTCCAAACTGTTCCCACAATGTTGGGAGTATGGAATTGTCCAAATCGTTTTTGTATCCTGGAGCATTCAAAGTTCCTTTCACTGGAACAAAGGGGCCAAGCCTAACTCCTGGAAAAACAACCCCACACTATAATTCCTCCTCCACCAAATTTCACACAAGGCACAATGCAGTCCCAAATGTAGCGTTCTCTTGGCAACCTGCAAACCCAGACTCGTCCATTCAGATTGCTAGATGGAAAATCGTGATTCATCCCTCCAGAGAAGGTGTCTGTACTGCTCTAGAGCCCAGTGGCGACGTGCTTTACACAACTGCATCCGACACGTTGCTTTGGACTTAGTGATTTATGCCTTAGATTCTGCTGCTCGGCCATGGAAACCGAGGAGTTTTAAAAAGCCTTTTGCTTGATAAGATGAAAGACAGCTTTTTAGCTCGGTTGGTAGAGCGGCCGTGCCAGCAACTTGAGGGTTGCAGGTTCGATTCCCGCCTCCGCCATCCTAGTCAATGCCGTTGTGTTCTTGGGCAAGACACTTTACCCACCTGCTCCCAGTGCCACCCGGACTGGTTTAAAAATGTAACTTAGATATTGGGTTTTACTATGTAAAGCGCTTTGAGTCACTAGAGAAAAGTGCTATATAAATATAATTCACTTCACTCCAAACTGTTCCCACAATGTTCGGAGTATGGAATTGTCCAAATCGTTTTTGTATCCTGGAGCATTCAAAGTTCCTTTCACTGGAACAAAGGGGCCAAGCCTAACTCTTGGAAAAACCACCCCACATCATAATTCCTCCTCCACCAAATTTCACACACGGCACAATGCAGTCCCAAATGTAGCGTTCTCTTGGCAAACTCCAAACCCAGACTCGTCCATTCAGATTGCTAGATGGAAAAGCGTGATTCATCCCTCCAGAGAAGGTGTCTGTACTGCTCTAGAGTCCAGTGGCGACGTGCTTTACACAACTGCATCCGACACGTTGCATTGGACTTAGGGATTTATGCCTTAGATTCTGCTGCTCGGCCATGGAAACCGAGGAGTTTTAAAAAGCCTTTTGCTTGATAAGATGAAAGACAGCTTTTTAGCTCGGTTGGTAGAGCGGCCGTGCCAGCAACTTGAGGGTTGCAGGTTCGATTCCCGCCTCCGCCATCCTAGTCAATGCCGTTGTGTCCTTGGGCAAGACACTTTACCCACCTGCTCCCAGTGCCACCCACACTGGTTTAAAAATGTAACTTAGATATTGGGTTTTACTATGTAAAGCGCTTTGAGTCACTAGAGAAAAGCGCTATATAAATATAATTCACTTCACTCCAAACTGTTCCCACAATGTTGGGAGCATGGAATTGTCCAAATCGTTTTTGTATCCTGGAGCATTCAAAGTTCCTTTCACTGGAACAAAGGGGCCAAGCCTAACTCCTGGAAAAACCACCCCACACCATAATTCCTCCTCCACCAAATTTCACACACGGCACAATGCAGTTCCAAATGTAGCGTTCTCTTGGCAACCTGCAAACCCAGACTCGTCCATTCAGATTGCTAGATGGAAAAGCGTGATTCATCACTCCAGAGAAGGTGTCTGTACTGCTCTAGAGCCCAGTGGTGACGTGCTTTACACCACTGCATCCAACATGTTGCATTGGACTTAGTGATTTATGGCTTAGATTCTGCTGCTCGGCCATGGAAACCGATGAGTTTTTTGCTTGATAAGATGAAAGACAGCTTTTTAGCTCGGTTGGTAGAGCGGCCGTGCCAGCAACTTGAGGGTTGCAGGTTCGATTCCCGCCTCCGCCATCCTAGTCAATGCCGTTGTGTCCTTGGGCAAGACACTTTACCCACCTGCTCCCAGTGCCACCCGGACTGGTTTAAAAATGTAACTTAGATATTGGGTTTTACTATGTAAAGCGCTTTGAGTCACTAGAGAAAAGTGCTATATAAATATAATTCACTTCACTCCAAACTGTTCCCACAATGTTCGGAGTATGGAATTGTCCAAATCGTTTTTGTATCCTGGAGCATTCAAATTTCCTTTCACTGGAACAAAGGGGCCAAGCCTAACTCCGGGAAAAACCACCCCACACCATAATTCCTCCTCCACCAAATTTCACACACGGCACAATGCAGTCCGAAATGTAGCGTTCTCTTGGCAAACTCCAAACCCAGACTTGTCCATTCAGATTGCTAGATGGAAAAGCGTGATTCATCACTCCAGAGAAGGTGTCTGTACTGCTCTAGAGCCCAGTGGCGACGTGCTTTACACAACTGCATCCGACACGTTGCATTGGACTTAGGGATTTATGGCTTAGATTCTGCTGCTCGGCCATGGAAACCGAGGAGTTTTAAAAAGCCTTTCGCTTGATAAGATGAAAGACAGCTTTTTTCTTCTCGCAGGGGACCTGAACTCAATGTAACACAGAAGTTGTGTGATAACTTCTCTACAATTATTCTGACAATTTTGTTTTCAATTGTTTCAAAGAACTTCATAAATAAAGTTGGTACAGTATGTGAACTACAATGTTTTACACCTTTTTCAGGCTACAAGAAAAAGTTCAAGAGACAATTGAGGCTCTGCGTCTGGCAGGAATCAAAGTTTGGGTGCTGACAGGCGACAAACACGAGACTGCGGTCAGCGTCAGTCTGTCTTGTGGTCACTTCCACAGAAACATGAACACCCTGGAGCTCCTTCAGCAACGTTCGGACAATGAGTGTGCTGAGCAACTCCGTAGGCTGGCGAGAAGGTAACTGTTTAATTTCTTTTAAACATTCAAATATTATTTCTTCCAATTCTGGTTGTTGTACCAGTGATGATGGTTTTGAAGAGTTTTAATCGACTTTTCTGAATTGATATCCAGGATAAAAGAGGACCATGTCATACAGCATGGATTGGTTGTGGATGGCGCCAGTTTATCCTTAGCATTGAGGGAACATGAGAAGCTCTTCATGGAAGTTTGTAAAAACTGCTCAGCCGTGCTTTGCTGCCGCATGGCCCCACTGCAGAAAGCAAAGGTAGCAACCTTTTTGTGTATATGTAAAGGGGGAACTGCACTTTTTAAAATATATTTTGCCTATCGACAACAATCATTATGTGTACATAATTGAACCGTGTTTATGTTGTGTACAAGGTGTATTTGTAATATGTCATGCAAAGGAAATTTCATAATTTTTGGAAGCTCATCTTGTATTTGACATTGTTTATAGCAGGGGTCGCGTCGCGGGGGCAACAGCCTAAGCAGGGAAACCCAGACTTCCCTTTCCCCAGCCACTTCGTCTAGCTCTTCCCGGGGGATCCCGAGGCGTTCCCAGGCCAGCCGGGAGACATAGTCTTCCCAACGTGTCCTGGGTCTTCCCCGTGGCCTCCTACCGGTTGGACGTGCCCTAAACACCTCCCTCGGGAGGCGTTCGGGTGGCATCCTGACCAGATGCCCGAACCACCTCATCGGGCTCCTCGATGTGGAGGAGCAGCGGCTTTACTTTGAGTTCCTCCCGGATGGCAGAGCTTCTCACCCTATCTCTAAGGGAGAGACCCAAACTCATTTCGGCCGCTTGTACCCGTGATCTTATCCTTTCGGTCATGACCCAAAGCTCATGACCATGCTTAGGCTGTTGCCCCCGCGACCCGACCTCGGATAAGCGGAAGAAAATGGATGGATGGATGGATATAGCAGGGGTGCCCATTACGTCGATCGCGAGCTACCGGTCGATCGCGGAGGATGTGTTAGTCGATCGCCAGCCTGGCGTTTAAAAAAATAGACAATGTACTAGGGGTGTAACGGTACACAAAAATTTCGGTTCGGTACGTACCTCGGTTCAGAGGTCACAGTTCGGTTCATTTTCGGTACAGTAAGAAAAAAACAAAATATACATTTTTTGATGGCCCGAGGGTCCCTGGTTCAAATCCCACCTAGTACCAACCTCCTCACGTCCGTTGTGTCCTGAGCAAGACACTTCACCCTTGCTCCTGATGGGTGCTGGTTGGCGCCTTGCATGGCAGCTCCCTCCATCAGTGTGTGAATGTGTGTGTGAATGGGTAAATGTGGAAGTAGTGTCAAAGCGCTTTGAGTACCTTGAAGGTAGAAAAGCACTATACAAGTACAACCCATTATTTGATTACTTATTTAACAAATTGCTAAATCTTCCACCAAAAATAATTTTCTTAGTGGACTATTTGATGTGAAGTATTCGGAAACTTGGATAGGTCAATAATTCATAATAACATTGATTTTGATTCAATATTATGTTTTAAACAATGACAGTTTGAAAGAAGAAAAAAAAAACAGCTTCGTTTTATTAGTAAACGTTGCAAGTTTTTCCAAATTACATTTAGCCTTTAAGAATTTTTTATTTCACTTTTGTTTATGTTTTTGTTTATTTTAGTAGTATTTTTAGAATGCACCTTCGGCCTTTAAAAATACCCTTTTATAAAAAACAGCTTCGTTTTATTAGTAAACGTTGCAAGTTTTTCTAAATTACATTTAGCCTTTAACATTTTTTATTTCACTTTTGTTTATGTTTTTGTTTATTTTAATAGTATTTTTAGAATGCACCTTCGGCCTTTAAAAATACCCTTTGAAAAAACCAGCTTCGTTTTATTAGTAAACGTTGCAAGTTTTTCCAAATTACATTTAGCCTTTAAGATTTTTTTATTTCACTTTTGTTTATGTTTTTGTTTATTTTAATAGTATTTTTAGAATGGGCCTTGGGCCTTTAAAACATTAGCTGTTGTGCCGCAAATGGCCTCCGGGGCACACTTTTGAAACCCCTGCTATAGATATTAAAAAATGTAATCTGATTGATCAAAGGATAAAAAGCAGAGCCTGGCGACGCATGCGCGTTTATCATAACTCTCTCGCTCTCTCTGTCTCTGCCCCGCCCCCACGAATCTTAACGCTGTGTGCACCACTTTTTTTTTTTATTCAATCCCTTCTTAACCCTGAATGTACATTGAAAATACACACAACCATAACTTAAAATGCCGGACATTCGAGGCATATAAGAAACTCCACCTGGACAGCTCAGCAAAAGAGGACATATCCCGTGAAAAAAGAGGAGGTGTGGTCAGTCTATCATAGCCCAGTTGTTGCTAGCATGCCGTGTGTTGCTGTTTTTTTGATTGATTGAGACTTTTATTAGTAGATTGCACAGTACAGTACATATTCCGTACAATTGACCACTAAATGGTAACACCCCAATAAGTATTTCAACTTGTTTAAGTCGGGGTCCACGTAAATTAATTCATGGTGCCTCGGTGTGCATTGTTTACACAACGTGCGGTGCGCTACTTATATGTCTGTGTCGTTCGGTTCACCTGCAAACCAAACCGAAACCCCCGTACCGAAATGGTTCAATAAAAATACACGTACCGTTACACCCCTACAATGTACTAATGTGATCACTTCAACAAACTCTTCAAACTTGTTATATTGTCGATATAAATCTCGTGGCATAGAGGAGGGAGCAGTTTGATTGTGGTATGCAGAGCTCTCAGTGAAAAGTGCTTAATGAGAGTTTCTTGAAGGTCCATATGGACGATGAAGCCATTAGTACTCTACCTGGGAGGGACTACATCTGTGCAAGGGGGGATATTTATAGTTCACAACTTGTCTAACACATACACGCACTTCCGCACATATCTTAAATCGTCAAATCGATCCTAACACAGGTTTTGCAAATGTTGCATTGTAACCCTTGTCATTTGCAGATAAAATAGAATCTATACATTTGTACTAAGTCAAATGTTATGGTTACTACACAGTATCGCGTAATACAACGGACAACCTGAAGTATGACCAGTGTTGGGTTAGTTACTGAAAACCAGTAACTAGTTACAGTTATTTGATAACTCAGTTACTTATACCAGAAAGTAATGCGTTACTGTGAAAAGTAACTATTTAAAAAAAAATTTAAGGCTCCCATTAATGCCCGTTTAGCCTTCATTTCAGTTCTGTTATTGCACTGGAGAATAATACAATCTGTTGATCAACTTAAATCTATTTGCATAACTGAACTCTGCTAAGCAATGTGGTCTACATACGACACAAAGATATGTTTCAAAGGGCCAATTTATTTTGGGCCGGAACAAATTGACAAAACTATTTTAAATAGCTGCAACATAACATACATAAGTAACAAACCACATGATAACATGTCACATCATCATCAGCCATTGTCAGTCCACTGCTGGACGAAAGCCTCAGCATGTTTCGGCCATATTGGCGTACTTTTCATGCTGGTTATTAGCCTACACCTTCCACGCTGGCTTGGTGCGGGTTGGAAGGGGTATTTTATATCAGAGAGCCTTCTCCTAGACCAGGGGTAGGGAACCTATG
Organism: Nerophis ophidion; assembly: GCF_033978795.1. NCBI lineage: Eukaryota > Metazoa > Chordata > Actinopteri > Syngnathiformes > Syngnathidae > Nerophis > Nerophis ophidion. The sequence goes on from NC_084632.1 coordinate 41,720,267, forward strand.
GCTCTAGAGCCAGATGTGGCTCTTTTGATGACTGAGTCTGGCTCTCAGATAAATCTTAGCGGACATTATTTATTTATTTTTTATTTATTTATTTATTTCGGCAATCTTCACATAAAACAAAGAACAACAACAAAAAAAGAAAAGAAAAAAACACTCATTTGAGCAATGATTGAGCCGAAAGGGTGTAGGTTGAAGCAACGCTTATATAAACCTACCCCATCACAACAAGAACAAGGTTCAAAATATATAAAATCTAAAACATGCTTCACTTATATTACTTTTTTTTTTAAACAATATATAAGCAACATATATGTAGCACACGTCTCATACACACAGTTTAACATTTAAATCAAACATATACATTTGTACACTTATATATACATATATATATATTATATATACACAATTTATTTAAATATCATATAAAGTGGTAATATATACATTTTAATATAACCTATATGTATAAATATTGCATTGCTTAACACGATAAGTAATTAATAATTCCGCCGGTAATCACAGTGTTAAAAATACCGTTCAAATTATAAAACATTCTCATGCATTTTTGTGCAACCATCCATTTTCTATCGCACCTGTTCAAGAAGTCGCTTTAATTGTAAGAAGTATCATATTTATTATTGGTTAGCTTGAGAATAACAATGTTATTATCTTGGGGACAGCGTGGCGAAGTTGGGACAGTGGCCGTGCCAGCAATCTGAGGGTTACTGGTTCTATCCCCACCTTCTATCATTTTCGTCACGTCCGTTGTGTCCTTGAGCAAGACATTTCACCCTTGCTCCTGATGGGTCCTGGTTAGCACCTTGCATGGCAGCTCCCGCCATCAGTGTGTGAATGTGGAAATAGTGTCAAAGCGCTTTTTGCTCCTTAAAAAGGGGTAGAAAAGCACTATACAAGTACAACCATTTACCTTTTTTTTTTTTTTAACCATTTTTAAAAAGAATAAGAGACTTATTATACTGTAAAAATGTTGGTCTTAAAAATGCACGCATTTAGTTGTATTCAGTGTTAAAAAAAAGATTACATGGCTCTCACAGAAATACATTTTGAAATATTTGGCTTTCATGGCTCTCTGAGTCAAAAAGCTTCCCGACCCCTGTCCTAGACTAATTGCCTTACTGGGCTGTTGAACTTAGTCTGTCCTGTTGGTTGTCCGCGCCCCATTTACCCAGGGACCCGCTCAGCTTTATGGCCCTGACCGCCCGCCAGTCACAAGAGAAGGTGCAAACGGTTCTTTGTGTGCATTTTATAGACGTTAGTTGGGACTCACTTAACCCCACACACAACCTCCCATCTCATGCCTGGATGTAGTTTAACGTCATAGCCAGGACATGTCACATGTCACAACATAGCTGTAAACCTGGCTTCACCCAAGGAAGACACACATGACATGATTATATGTCATATACTGCACACATACTTCTATAGACACGCCTAACCAGGCCTTTTTTTCTCTCAAGGAATTGTGAAATAAAATCATGTCTTCAATGAAGCCCAAAACACTCTACGCATTTCCCCAGTTTTAGTTTAGAGAAAAGGAAAGATTGACCTGGCCCTCTAGAATCCCTCTTTATGTTTATGAGCTTTATAGTCTATACATTTAGAGCAGTGGTTCTCAACCTCGTTGGAGGTACCGAACCCCACCAGTTTCATATGCGCATTCACCGAACTGTTCTTTAGTGAAAAAATATTTCAAATTCAAGACAAAGTTATGTTTTTTTTTACTGGTGCACAAAATGAATCGTGCATGAACATCACCTTGTTCAAAGAACAAAACCAACACAGTGCATGAACTCACAACTAATTACACACCTGCAAATCAGATGGAACATTGTTTGGGGGGCATCCATAATACACCGATATGGAGAAGTTTTTATTTACACGATGAGTCGGGTGTGTCTTGACCTCGACGGTGGAGGTTCCGCCGAACCCCTGCGACCGACTCACCGAACCCCTAGGGTTCGATCAAACCCAGGTTAAGAACCACTGATTTAGAGTGATGTGATAATCAAACACTCTACAAGTCTAGCATTAAAGAGTATATAAGAGAATTGACAGAGTGTGTACCTTAAGTGCTGAATGATGAGCAGAGGCAGAGTTTGGAGGGTCTTCTTTAGCTTGCGTTCCATGTTTATGTACTCACTGTGTCCAGGTACTTGGAACATATTCTCCAAGCCATTTGCTGTCTGATGCCCGATATCATGCTAATTAGCTGCCTGAAAGCGGGTGACTCCACTGTAGAAATAGCCTGCATGTCTTCTATTACATACTATCAATGTTTTCCTGGCTAGCAGTCCCTCCGTAAAAATCCAGCCACTGTTTGTCTCTCTTTGCTAGCTTCGTCGAAGCATGTTGCTTTTGTAGCTGTTTCAGCAGTTTTGAATTGCTGTTTTGGGCAGTAGATGGGATCTTTGATCCAAGACACAACTTAAATTTAACTGAAATGTTCTTTTCCTTGTGCTCGACAAAAGAAAAATAGTGAGAATATCTCCGTGTTAAGAAACTTGGCTTCAGCTCAGCCATGATGACTTGTTAGTAAACACACACACACACACACACACACACACGCCTCTTGTGACACAGGAAGAATCAGAAGGACACACTGCAGCTCTCTAATAAAACACACTCAGATCTTCCCACTGCCTAGCCGATACTACATGAAAAAATAACGTAAAATAACACAGTAATGCATCATGTAGTGACGGTAACCGAGTTACTGAATATAAAAAATAATGCGTTAGACTACTCGTTACTGCCAAAAATAACGGTGTTACTGTGTAACGACTTAGTCCCAACACCAAGTATAACACATTGATTACCTAAACATTTTAAATATGAAAATTAATCATCGCTGGCCGCAAAGCAACAGCACTAAATAGATCCTTAGCCATCGATCATGTCCATGTTGAGTCAGTCATCTCCCTATCAGAATATCAACCTTTTTTAGAAAATATTTCTTATATAAAGTAGGAAAGAAATATACATATGAGTTGGGAAATTGTGTTAGATGTAAATCTGAATGGAATACAATGATTTGTAAATCATTTTCAACCCATATTCAGTTGAATATGCTACAAAGACAACATATTTGATGTTCAAACTGATAAACATTTTTTTTTTTTTGCAAATAATCATTAACTTTAGAATTTGATGCCGGCAACATGTGACAAAGAAGTTGGGAAAGGTGTCGATAAATACTGATAAAGTTGAGGAATGCTCATCAAACACTTATTTTGGAAGATCTCACAGGTGTGCAGGCTAATTGGGAACAGGTGGGTGCCATGATTGGGTAGAAAAACAGCTTCTCAAAAAATGCAGTCTTTCACAAGAAAGGATGGGGCGAGGTACACCCCTTTGTCCACAACTGCGTGAGCAAATAGTCAAACAGTTTAAGAACAACGTTACTCAAAGTGCAACTGCAAGAAATTTAGGGATTTCAACATCTACGGTCCATAATATCATCAAAAGGTTCAGAGAATCTGGAGAAATCACTCCACGTAAGCGGCATGGCCGGAAAGCAACATTGAATTACCCTGACCTTCGGTCCCTCAGATGGCACTGTATCAAAAACCGACATCAATCTCCATAGGATATCTCCACATGGGCTCAGGAACACTTCAGAAAACCACTGTCACTAAATACAGTTTGTCGCTACATCTGTAAGTGCAAGTTATAGCTCTACTATGCAAAGCGAAAGCCATTTATCAACAACATCCAAAAACGCCGCCGGATTCTCTGGGCCCGAGATCATCTAAGACGAGTCCACATTTCAAATTACTTTTGGAAATATTCGCCAAAGGGGAAGCGAACCATCCAGACTGTTATCAACGCAAAGTTCCAAAACCAACATCATAAACATGCCCTTTCCCAACTACTTTGGCACGTTTTGCAGCCATGAAATTCTAAGTTCATTATTATTTGCAAAAAAGAAAATAAAGTTTATGAGTTTGAACATCAAATATCTTGTCTTTGTAGTGCTTTCAGTTGAATATGGGTTGAAAAAAATTTGAATATCATTGTATTCCGTTTATATTTACATCTAACACAATTTCCCAACTCATATGGAAACGGGGTTTGTATTTCTAATAAAGTATTATACTACTATAAATGAGTAGTTAAGGTCAGAAGTTTAAAAGCAATTCAGAGTTCTACAAATTCCCAGTAACTAAAACAATAATAGTGAAACTGAATCGTCTCTGTTATGTGCTAAAACTGTTCTGTCTTGTGTGAATGAAACCGGTTAAATCTGATCATGTAAGTCATACTGTGTTTTGTCCATGCAGGTGGTGCGTCTTTTAAAAACCTCTCCAGAGAAACCAATCACCTTAGCTGTTGGGGACGGCGCCAATGATGTCAGTATGATTCAGGAAGCCCACATTGGCATAGGTATAAACCACATACACACCTCTACACTCTCTGCTGTCGCCCTGTAATGAAATGCCATTATTCCTTTAATGCGTGTGTTTGTGCTTACAGGAATTATGGGAAAGGAAGGGCGCCAGGCCGTGAGAAACAGTGACTATGCAATTGCCAGATTCAGGTTTCTGGCCAAACTACTGTTGGTCCACGGTCACTTCTACTACATTCGAATATCCACACTTGTACAATACTTTTTCTATAAAGTAAGTTTTACAAATCATGCCAAGAAATATGTAAGAATACAAATCACAATTTATCATTGTGATTTGTATTATATATATATATATATATATATATATATATATATATATATATTTTTTTTTTTTTTTATTTTTTTTTTCATATAAGCAGAATTGTTTTCAGAAAGTCTATTCCAGTGGTTCTTAACCTTTTTTCAGTGATGTACCCCCTGTGAACATTTTTTAAATTCAAGTACCCCCTAATCAGAGCAAAGCATTTTTGGTTGCAAAAAAAGAGATAAAGAAGTAAAATACAGCACTTTGTCATCCGTTTCTGATTTATTAAATTGTATAACAGTGCAAAATATTGCTCATTTATAGTGGTCTTTCTTGAACTTTTTGGAAAAAAAGATATATAAATAACTCAAAACTTGTTGAAAAGTAAACAAGTGATTCAATTATAAATACAGATTTCTACACATAGAAGTAATCATCAACTTAAAGTGCCCTCGTTGGGGATTTTGATAGAGATCCATCTGGATTTATGAACTTAATTCTAAACATTTTTTCGCAAAAAAAGAAATCTTTAACATCAATATTTATGGAACATGTCCACAAAAAATCTAGCTGTCAACACTGAATATTGCATTGTTGTATTTCTTTTCACAGTTTATGAACTTACATTCATATTTTGTTGAAGCGGGCTTCATGGTGGCAGAGGGGTTAGTGCGTCTGCCTCACAATACGAAGTTCCTGCAGTCCTGGGTTCAAATCCAGGCTCGGGTTCTTTCTGTGTGGAGTTTGCATGTTCTCCCCGTGAATGCGTGGGTTCCCTCTGGGTACTCCGGCTTCCTCCCACTTCCAAAAACATGCACCTGGGAATAGGCCCCTCCCACTTCCAAAAACATGCACCTGGGGATAGGTTGATTGGCAACACTAAATTGGCCCTAGTGTGTAAATGTGAGTGTGAATGTTGTCTGTCTATCTGTGTTGGCCCTGAGATGAGGTGGCGACTTGTCCAGGGTGTACCCCGCCTTCTGCCCAATTGTAGCTGAGATAGGCGCCAGCGCCCTCCTCGACCCCAAAAGGGAATAAGCGGTAGAAAATGGATGGATGGATTTTGTTGAAGTATTTATTATTCAATAAATATATTTATAAAGGATTTTTGATTTGTTACTATTTTTAGAATATTTAAAAAAAATCTCACATTGGCATACCTTCAAGTACCCCCATTTGAGAACCACTGGTTTATTCCTTACATGCTTTGACTTTGGAATCAACATGCCACACTATAATGCAACACTGCATGCCGTTTTCGTAATTGTAACACAACGTTATAACATCTCTTTCTCTTATTTTGTTTTATAGAATGTGTGTTTTATCACACCCCAGTTTTTATACCAGTTCTTCTGTCTGTTTTCGCAACAAGTAAGTCTCCTTGCTCTTAATTGTTGTTATTGTTGACTGTATGTTTGCCTTTTTGAGGTTTGATTGATTGATTGAGACTTTTATTAGTAGATTGCACAGTACAGTACATATTCCGTGCAATTGACCACTAAATGGTAACACTCGAATAAGTTTTTCAACTTGTTTAGGTCGGAGTCCACGTTAATCAAGTCATGGTACAAATATATACTATCAGCATGATACAGTCATCACACAAGTTAATCCTTAGAGTATATACATTGACTTATTTACATTATTTACAATCCGGGGGGTGGAATGTGGAGGGGGTTGTGGTGGGTGGGTTAGGTTTGGTTGATATCAGCACTTCAGTCATTGAACAGTGTAGGTCTGACTTGGTAGGATATGTACAACGAGCAGTAAACATAGTTAGCTCAGAATGCATAAGAACAAATATATACATTTGATTATTTACAATCCGTAGAGGTGGGATGTGGTGGGGGGAGTGAGTTAGTCTAAGGTTGTAGTTGCCTGGAGGTGGTCTATAAGTGCAGTTTTGAAGGAGGGTAGCGTTGCACTTTCTTCTACACCTGTTGGGAATGCATTCCATAGTGACGTGGCATAGAAGGAGAATGAGTTAAGACCTTTGTTAGATTGCAATCCGGGTTTAACGTGGTTTGGGGAGCTCCCCCTGGTGTTGTGCTTATGGCGGTCATTTACGTTCTGGAAGTAGTTTGACATGTACTTTGGTATCAGGGAGGTGTAGCGGATTTTATAGACAAGGCTCAGTGCAAGTTTTTTTACTCTGTCCTCCACCCTGTCCCACCCCACTTTGGAGAAGTGGGTAGGAGTGAGGTGTGACCTGGGGTGGAGGTCTAGAAGTAACATGACTAGCTTGTCCTGGGATGTTTGGGTTGTGGAGGTGACGGGTTACAAAATATCTTACAATTACACTCAAAATTCTTAAACCCTCATTGTAAATGTTATCAATTTTTAAAGTTGATACCGTTGCAACAATTAAAATCAGTGTTATTTTACAATGGGTTTCAAATAACTATAAAAGCTGCAAAGTTCAAGACATTGCTGAGCATTCCGAGTTAAGGTTGATGGCTTTTTTTTAATGTTTTGCAACAATTTATACCAAAACTGTATCAATATCAATGAAAATAATTGTCAGGGCTATTTTTAAGGATTTATTTCAAAAAGTGGGATCATCCACACATGTACAAATCATGCCATTTGTTTGAAAAAAAAAACGAGCAAACAGCAGGTCACTGAGATTTGATTATTCACGCTTCAGCTTCTCAGAATCTGAATACCTTTATTGTCATTGTATGGAAACAATGAAATTGGACAGCAATCCAGCTCAGTGCTTTTAAAAGAACCTCCATAAAATAGTCTTAAGACAACAAACAATAATAGAAACATTTAAAAAAAATAATAAAATGGTCAAAACATATTGCACAGGATATCACTATCAGAGGTAAGCAAGTTGTTAAAGTGGTGAGTGTTCAGGTCAAGCAGAGTTTAGGGCAACAGCTCTAGGATAGAAACTGTTTTTCAATCAATTTGTCCTTGCTTTGATGCTCTTACAGCGCCTCCTTGAGGGCAAGAGTTCAAGCCAGTGGTGACCTGGGTGGGATGAGTCCCCGAGGATGCTGTTTGCTGTTTTGTTTAGGATTTCTGTTATCATTTCCTGAATAACATCAATGTTGAAGTTCTTATATAACAGCTGAAATTGGTATCATTTGTCATCCGTTTAGTGAAATGCATTCTCTTTTCTAGACTCTGTATGACAGTGTTTATCTGACACTGTACAACATCTGCTTTACCTCACTGCCCATCCTGGTGTACAGTCTGTTTGAACAGCTCGTTCATCCACATGTCCTGCAGACTAAACCGGTCCTGTACCGGTGAGATAATAGATTACATTCAGTACACTGTTTAAAAGTAGCAATGTTGCATTTTCCATTGGTATTTTTGAAGGTCACGTGTTCCTATGTTTCTTTCAGAGACATCAGCAGGAACTCGCTCTTGTCTTTCCGAACGTTCCTCTATTGGACTATCTTGGGCTTCTGTCATGCTTTCGTCTTCTTCTTTGGATCCTACATACTGATGGGAGAAGACACCACACTTATGGGCAACGGACAGGTGCGTGTGTTCAAGCACAGGTGTGATTTGTTCGTCACATCTCAAAAAAAAAACCTATCCAGCAATTACCGGGAGGGCTTTCTTCTTATGGCGTTGCTTGACAACGAAATCTTGAATTAGATTAAATGCATGAGTCATGATTGGTTATCTGATTAGTACCGTATTTCCTTGAATTGCCGCCGGGTATATAGTATGCGCCGTCTAGAATTACTGCCGAGTCAAACTCGTTTCGCAAAATAATTAGCGCATGCTTAGCATTAACGCCGGGTCAAACTTGTTTCGCAAAATATTATTTTTATTAGCGCATGTCTAGAATTTCCGCCGGGTCAAACTCGTTTCGCCAAATAATTAGCATATGCCTAGATTTTCCACCGGGTCAAACTCGTCACGTCACGAGTGACACTTCATCTGTCAACATTTTCAAAATGGAGGAGGCTGATTTTAATATTTTGAAATCGCATAAAGGGAAGAAGATAAAGAGCTATTCAGTAGGATTTAAGGTCCATGCTATGGAATATTCTAAGAAGAACAGTAAGCAGCTATGTTTTATTAATATACCGTAGCTGCGTGTGTCAAATATGAGTCATTAAATGACTCCCGCCTCCTGGTGGTAGAGGGCGCCAGTGATCCTTCTTGCGACTACTCGGCTGCAGAAGAAGTGACAACAAGCAGCAAGAGTGAGCAGCGATCGTTTATTTTTTCCTCTCTCTTGCACTTTTAACATGGAGGATTACATATCTAAAATAAAACAGTTTTCTAAACTGGACTTTCAATCGAAGCAGGAGGTAATAAAGGAAGATCTCCATCGAGACAGAGAGACTTTGAAAACTGAAGAAAGATAAATAAGACTTCTATAAACAAGTTATCCATGCTTTTGATCAGAAGGAGCTGCGCATGGACTTTATTTATAAGTAAAGGTAAGACCATAATAACGTTTTTTTAATTAAATGTGCTTTTCATGATGTATCCTTACATCACACTCAAATTTATAAGCGCAGGCCTAAATTTACCGGATGCTTTTGGTAAGCGCCGTAGTGAGAAGAGGTTTTAAATTAATTAGCACCCCAGCGGCAATTCAAGGAAATACGGTAGTTGGTTGTCTGCATGTCTTTGCATTGGCTCACTACACTTAACTCGCTATTTCCTCGCCAGACTGTTTTGTTTATCAGTGCTTTTATGTCATGCAGGAGGTGACACATTCTTTCTTTTTAGAGATGTCCGATAATATCGGGGTGCCGATATTATCGGCCGATAAATGCTTTAAAATGTAATATCGGTGTCAAAAAGTAACATGTATGACTTTTTAAAACGCTGCTGTACGGACGTAAGGAGAATTACAGAGCAGTTGCGTCTCCCAGTCATACTTGCCAACCCTCCCCATTTTCCCAGGAGACTCCCCAATTTCAGTGCCCCTCCCGAAAATCTTCCAGGGCAACCTTTCTCCCGAATTTCTCCTGATTTCCACCCAGACAACAATATAGGGGGCGTGCCTTAAAGGCAATGCCTTCGCATGCCGGCCCAGTCACATAATGTCTACAGCTTTTCACACGCTCAAGTGAATGCAAGGTGTACTTGGTCAACAGCCATACAGGTCACACTGAGTTCTTTCAATTTCTGTAAAACAAAAATTGGTGGAAACATTTTTACCTGGTATTCACTATGGAGATGTGTTGTTCATGAATTCTACTGGTGGTTGTCTCCACAAGCTGGATAGTGTGTACCACGGTGCACTGAGATTCATCACCAACTGCACTCCCCTTACTCATCATTGTGTGTTAATCTCAATGGTTAACTGGACATCTTTATGTGCTCGACAGCTTAATCATTGGTATGTGTTCATCTACAAAACCATCAGTCCATCTTATCCGTCTTGTCTTTTAACAAAGAAACAATGGTTAACTGGACATCTTTATGTGCTCGACACCTTAATCATCGGTATGTGTTCATCTACAAAACCATCAGTCCATCTTATCTGTCTTGTCTTTTAACAAAGAAACAAGGAAGTCACAATCTTCTTTCAATGAATGTTCTGCAACTTCTTGTCCCCAAAGTAAGAACTTAATTGGGCATGAAAGCATTTAGGTTTTCAGCACCGAAGGCTTTGAATAACCTAAAATCGAATCTTCAACTTCAAACCCTTGTTATATTAAATTAATTTAAAGCTTATGTGAAATGTTTTGCAGTCGACCTTGTCTGTATGCACATGTGTTATGTGAGCAAGTTTTAATGTTGTAAATGTTATGTTTTATGTGTTGTTTACTGTTTTAATGTATACCTTGCTGCTGCCCTCTGGGCCAGGTTTCTCTTGGAAAATAGATTTTTGATCCCAGTGGGATTTTACCTGGTTAAATAAAGGCAAAATAAAAAATAGACTGAGGAGTGGCCTTATAAACAACTTTAACACTGTTGCAAATATGCACCTCACTGGGAACCCACACCAAACGAGAATGACAAGCACTTTTGGGAGAACAGCCGCACCGTAACACAACATAAACACAACAGAACAAATACCCAGAACCCCTTGCAGCACTAACTCTTCCCGGACGCTACAATTTACAACCCCCCGCTTCCCCATACCCAAACCCCAACCCCATCCACCTCAAGCTCCTCATGTTCCAAATTCCAGGCTGCTGTTTTGAAGCATGTTAAAAAAAATGATGCACTTTGTGATTTCAATAATAAATATGGCAGTGCCATTTTGGCATTTTTTTCCTATAACTTCAGTTGATTTATTTTGGAAAACCTTGTTACATTGTTTAATGCATCCAGCGGTTAGACATAATAATGACTGTATATATCGGTATCGGTTGATATCGGAATCCGTAATTAAGAGTTGAACAATATCGGATATCAACAAAAAAGCCATTATCGGACATCTCTAGTTATTTTCACTTAATTTTGCATGTTGCACGTCTTATTGTCCAACCTCTCGTATTCGCTTCTGTTACTGACCTTCTTGCTTCACTTTTCTTCCCATCTTTCATTAATTTCTCTTTCTTCTTCTGCTCTCACGATGTGCATGTTTTCAGATCTTGCGAGCTAACAGGCAGCTGGTAAGCATCAGCTCCACATTTGTAAGGGGCCAGTCAATTAGGAGACGATATGAAGACGATTAAGAATATTGTTGTTGACAAAGACGAATACATTCCAATGTAATTTGACCAGCAAGTAGAAATAGTGAATTAAAGCTGAGCAAAGGGCGTAGTTACTGTCTCTGCTCTCGTTATGGATCCTGCATATAAAGATTAGATTGCGGCCAATAGTTTTAAACAAAAGATTTCAGTCCCCCGACGATGTATTGCAGAGTTACAATGGCGGGCCACAAACGAACAATATTAATTGGCACGATAAGTTTGGTTCATGGAAAAGGGAGGGAAAACACTATTTAGCTGTTTAACTATGCAAATGTGTGACAATAGTTTGCTTCGCCACCCACAATAAACATCAATTAAAGGCCTACTGAAACCCACTACTACCGAACACGCATTATGAGAAACGCAGTTTATATATCAATGATGAAATCTTAACATTGCAACACATGCCAATACGGCCGGTTTAGTTTACTAAATTACAATTTTAAATTCCCCGCGGAGTTTCTTGTTGAAAACGTCGCGGAATGATGATGCGTATGATGACGTGTGTTTGTGACGTTTCGGGTTGGAGGGGACATACTGGCTCAGCACCACACACGGCTAAAAGTCGTCTCTTTTCATCGCACAATTACACAGTAATTTGGACATCTGCGTTGCTGAATCTTTTGCAATTTGATCAATTAATAATGGAGACTATAAAGAACAATGCTGTTGTTGGAAAGCGGTGTATTGTTGCTGTCTTTAGCACCGAGAAACAGCCGGTGTTTTTTTGTTTGTTGTGAAGCTTTAACACAGAGCGGTCAAGCGAATATGTTTCTCTACGTCAACCAGCATGTTTTTGGATGGGAAAATTGTGATATATATCTTACCGGAGACATCAGTGGATTATTCGTCCTCCTGCAGTAGCTGTAAAAAAAGGCAGCTGTGAGCTTGGCTCCTCGGCTTCTCTCTTGAGACACTGCCGTGTTCACCGCAGCCATCTGACCTCAAGGTATGACTTTACAATCTTAATAAAACACTATTCAAACAATAAGCAGATAAGGGATCTTCCAGAATTATCCTAGTAAATCTGAAACGCTCACACTGCCGCCGCCCGGAGCCGTCGCTTTTCATTTTATTTATTTATTTTTTTTTTTTTCTAGTCCTTCACTATCATTATCCTCAGCCACGAATCTTTCATCCTCGCTCAAATTAATGGGGAAATTGTCGTTTTCTCGGTCCGAAAAACTATTTTTGTTGGAGGCTCCCATTATAAACAAAGGAGCCCTCACATGGGTGACTTTATCGTCTGCTACTTCCGGTAAAGGCAAGGCTTTTTTATTAGCGACCAAAAGTTGCGAACTTTATCGTCGATGTTCTCTACTAAATCCTTTCAGCAAAAATATGGCAATATTGCGAAATGATCAAGTTTGACACATAGAATGGACCTGCTATCCCCGTTTAAATAAGAACATCTCATTTCAGTAGGCCTTCAATGCTGTGGAAACATCTGTGAAAGTGAAAACCATTTGCATATTCATTAATATCCCATCCTCTTGAGAGTTATTTGAGTGTGCGTGTGGGGTTCATTTACTGTCAATAAGACCAAACTCTCTTAATGGAAATACACGTATACACACACACACACACACACACACACACACACACACACACACACACACACACACACACACACACACACACACACACACACACACAAGTCAAGATACGTATTACACTCCCAGTGCTTTTTGTCTTTTCTTTTATTACTACAATATATCAAAACATAGACACACATATTGGCGAATGGTGGGTCGAGACCAGTCGCGTTTCGGGAGAACAGGAATTGTTTCTGATTCCTGACTGGAATAAAGTTTATTGATATGTTATCATATTATACTATAACATTATATTCGACGTCGATCTCTTGGAGTGAAGTCGCTGAGGTAGTTAGACAACTCCACAGGGGCAAAGCTCTGGGGGTTGACCAGATCCGTCCAGAAATGCTGAAGGCTCTGGGTGTTGATGGGCTGTCTTGGTTGATACGTCTTTTCAACATTGCGTGGAAGTCTGGGACAGTGCCGAGGGAGTGGCAGACTGGGGTGGTGGTTCCCCTTTTCAAAAAAGTGGACCAGAGGGTGTGTGCTAATTACAGGGGTATCACACTAGTCAGCCTCCCTGGGAAAGTTTATGCCAAGGTACTGGAAAAGAGGGTCCACCCGATAGTCGAACCTCAGATTCAAGAGGAGCAATTTGGATTCCGGCCTGGTTGTGGAACAACTGACCAGCTCTTTACTCCTGCGGGAATCCTGGAGAAGGCCTGGGAGTATGCCTATCCAGTCTACATGTGCTTTGTGGATTTGGCGAAGGCGTATGACCGCGTCCCCTGGGAGATCTTGTGGGAGGTGCTGAGGGAGTACGGACCGAGGGGAACCCTGCTGAGGGCCATTCAATCTCTGTACAACCAAAGCAAGAGTTGTGTCCGGGTGCTTGGATGTAGGCCGGATCCGTTTCCAGTGGGGGTTGAGCTACGCCAGCGCTGCGCTCTGTCATCTATCCTGTTTGTGATTTTCATGGACGGGATTTCTAGGCAGAGTTCTAACCATGGCGGAAAGGGTATACGTCTCGGGGGGCGAAAGCTTGCGTCACTGCATTTTGCAGATGATGTGGTCCTGATGGCACCTTCGGTTCGTGACCTTCAGCTCTCACTGGATCGGTTCGCAGCCAAATGTTTAGTGGCTGGAATGTCGATCAGCAGCTCCAAATCTGAGGCCATGGTTCTCAGCGTTTTTTTGTACAGTCCAGGTAGAGAACGAGACTCTGTCCCAGGTGGAGGAGTTTAAGTATCTCGGGGTCTTGTTCACAAGAGAGGGAAAGATGGAGAAGGAAATCAGCCGGAGAATTGGAGCCGCTGGGGCAGTATTGCAGTCTCTCTGCCGCACTGGCTCAGCTCTCGGTCTACCGAGCTATCTACATTCCTACTTTCACCTATGGTCATGAAGTGTGGGTCATGACCGAAAGAATAAGATAGCGAATACAAGCGGACGAAATTAGTTTCCTCAAAAGGGTGGCTGGCATCTCCCTCAGAGATAGGGTGAGAAGTTCAGTCACCCGAGAGAGACTCTGAGTAGAACCGCTGCTCCTTTGCTTGGGAAGAAACCAGCTTAGGTGGTTCGAGCATCTCGTGCGGATGCCTCACGAGCGTCTCCCTAGGAAGGTCATCGTTGTACGTCCCACTGGGAGAAGACCCTGCGGCAGGCCCAGGACCAGATGGGTGGATTATATCTCCTCTCTGGCCTGGGAACGCTTCGGGATTCCCCAGGAGGAAGTTACTAATGTTGCTCTGGAGAGGGAAGTCTGGGTGTCTCTGCTGGAGCTGTTGTCCCCACGACCCGATTCCGGATAAGCGGTTGAAGATGGATGGAATATGTTAACATTGTGGTAATAGTTTGCAGTAGTACGAAACTATAATTTCACGGGAGTTGCGTTCCAGACCCCCCTGTGGCAGGTTGATTTCCAGGGAGGGACACTATTTTGTGATTTAAATGAATATTGTATCAATTTAAAGTCATTATAAACCCTGCACATGCTGTTATTAACCCATCATTTACACTCATAAAGACCTACTAAGCTCAAACATTTTCTACACTGTAATGTAACATATAACATATGATGTGAGTTCTCGCAAATGTCTTTTTAATAGACACAGTGGCCATTATCTTTTTATTATTGCCCTCCTAATTATTTAGTGAACAGATGATTAGTTGATCTTGTAATGGCAGCTTGTAGATAATAGCGACGTGACCTTCTTTTAGCACGGCAATGAGGAGGTCCACCTTTTTTTCGATGTTCTAGCAGCTTCTTTTGGGGCTAAGCTTCTGTGCCAGAGGCCTTAGAAGTATGGCTGGGCGATATATCGATATACTCCATATATCGCGGGGTTGTCTCTGTGCGATATAGAAAATGACTATATTGTGATATTGGAGTACACGTTCTCACGCGGGCATTACACTACAGGCGTTTCTCACTCTTTCTTGTCTCTCCTTCTCACAGAGAGGTAGCGGCATGGGCGGCATGGGTAACGTTAGCTGTGGTGCGAGTGGTAATACGAGAGAAGGAAGGTGCAAATCTGGCAACAAATGAAGGAAGAATTAATTCCCAAGAAAAACAGCAGGGGGTCCATCGTCTGGCAGTGGTTTGGCTTTTAGCGGGAATATGTGGAACAGACAACCTTAATATGTCAAGTGTGAGGCAAAAGCGTTGCTACAAAAAGTAGCCTTACTGCTAATATGTAGCATCATTTGAAAAGACACTGTTAATATGTAGCATCATTTGAAAAGTCACCCGCTAGAGAATAAAGAGTGCTTACTCCGCATGTCAACATCTCAGAGGCAGAGGCAACCATTTCTACATTAACGCGTATGAAAAAAATAGTCAACAACAGAAGGAGACAATGTCGGCAGGAACCTACCACATAGGTTGCGGGGCGGTATAGCTCGGTTGGTAGAGTGTCCGTGCCAGCAACTTGAGGGTTGCAGGTTCAATTCCCGCTTCCGCCATCCTAGTCACTGCCGTTGTGTCCTTGGGCAAGACACTTTACCCACCTGCTCCCAGTGCCACCCACACTGGTTTAATTGTAACTTAGATATTGGCTTTCACTATGTAAAGCGCTTTGAGTCACTAGAGAAAAGCGCTATATAAATATAATTCACAAAATTCACATAGTGAAGGACATACACTATTTGATTTCCTATTATGCAGCTAATTTTTATTTGACACTTATTGAAATATCTTGTGTGACATCATGCACAAAAGTGCACTATATTAGTTTCAAACTATTGTAGTGGCGTTCTGTGCAAAAAGTGCACTTTAATGTAGTGTTGTTTTGATATGTTTCAGTTTTCTTTTTTTTTTTTTCAGTTTCAGTTTATTTTCAGTCTAACAAAAACATGTTCAAACATGGATCACGATTCAAAAATGAATAACATGACTGAAACAGGCAGAAGCAAAAAAGCTTATATGCCCAACATAACATTTTTTACATTCAATTAAGTTACCTTTTCTAATAATTTTGTAATACAAAAATAAATATAGTCATTCAGCATTTACATTTAAGTTGCCCTTTAACAAATAATACAAAAATGTGTACTTACACACATGCACTTTTTTGTAAATAGATAAACATACATACCTTCTAAATACAACATTTAACCAAACAAACATACATTTCTAGTTCACATAATTTTTTAAAATACTTTGTGACATGTTCTTTTTTAAATTAAATACTGAGTCACTCATTTTTATTTCTTTACCAACAGAATTCCACAAATTAACACCGAGAACAGATAAACATCTACATTTAACAACTAATCTTGCTTTTGATAAAATAAACTTAGATCCATCTCTTAGATTGTATTTGCTGGTCTGTAGAGAGAAGTATTTTTGAATTCCTTCTGGAAGAGTATTTATTTTTGCTTTGAACATTATCTGTGTTATTTTATACTAAACAATATCTTGAAATTTCATAAGTTTTGATTTAACAAATAATGTCATCTTAGTGACATCATGCACAAAAGTGCACTAATAGCTTGTTTTAAAATGTCTCTGACAATCTTGCACTTTATTTTGAAATGACATGAATGTTTGTGCCACTGCTTAATAACTGTTTAATAAATACACTTTTAGTTGTGATTTCCCTCTCTGCATGAAAGTTTAAAAGTAACATATATTAATGCAGTATGAAGAAGAAGGTTTTAATGTAGACACATAGAATCATCATACTACTGTGATTATATGCATCAAGTGTTCATTCAAGGACAAGGCAAAATATGGAAATATTTATGGTGCATCGTGACATGGCCTAAAAATATTGAGATATTAATAAAAGGCCATATCGCCCAGCCCTACTTAGAAGGCGCTGAATATTTGGACGACATCATAGGGCTTCAAAAAAATTAGATTATTTCCACAAAAACAAAACAAAAATAGGCTTATGTGGCTGAGCTAATCAGCTGCCAGGACAGAGAACATAGTGCTCTGTGATTGGTCTGCCATCAGCCAATAGTGCTCTGCGTACAAACTCAGCTTTACTGCTGGCTATTAATGTAAAATAGATGTATTAAAAATAGCCATTTAGAATTTTAAACTCTGCTTTGCTCTGAGACATTTCTGCTTTACTCAATGCTATAAAATGTCTATTGAATGTTGTGATATTTATTTGGAAGATGGTGTTATTTTCTAGTAATCTCCTATCAGCAAGGACTGAAGAATTAATTATGAGGTTAATATCAGAAAAAAATCCAGGAAATAAGTGCACATATTTGCAGTGCACAAAAACCACTCAGCTGTGTTTATAACACATAAGAAGTATACATGCATCTAATAATTTGATCTCTCTTTTACAGATGTTTGGAAACTGGACCTTTGGAACACTGGTCTTCACAGTTATGGTCATAACTGTCACTTTAAAAGTAAATCACACCGAAGCTTTTGACTCTTATTTTAAAAATTGAACAACTAGCATTGGACTTGTGCTGATTTTCTTCAATTTTGTTGGTACCTACTTTGTAGGTTAGACTTTTGACACAATGTCAGCAGGTTTTAGACCTCAGTTTTGCTGAGGTGTTTTGAGATAGTAGTCTGTTTAGTTCAATTCTTATTTTTTATCTTTATTACTTCTTGTGTGATTTATTTTCATCCCATATTTGTTTCCACTACCGCACCTTAAATTGGAGTCCTTAATCTCAATATATATGCAAATATAATGACAATAAAGTCCATTATATTCTATTCTATTCGAGATGAAATAAATGTTGTGCACCAAACTCTCGTTTTCTTACCTTGTTCACTTTTATTGCAGCTTGCATTAGAGACTCATTTCTGGACATGGATGAACCATTTTGTGACGTGGGGGTCAATAGCCTTCTATTTCATCTTCTCTCTCTTCTACGGAGGCATTATCTGGTAAGAAAATGTACATGCGTCACAATCTACTACTTAGATCAGTGTTTTTCAACTACTGTTTGTGCCGTGAGATAGTCTGGTGTGCCGTGGGAGATTATCTAAATTCACCTATTTGGGTAAAAAATATTTTTTGCAAACCATTGATTATAGTCTGCAAATGATGTGTTGTTGTTGGGTGTCGGTGCTGTCTAAAGCTTGGTAGAGTAACCATGTAATACCCTTCCATATCAGTAGGTGGCAGCCGGTAGCTAATTTCTTTGTAGATGTTGGAAACAGCGGGAGGCAGGATGCAGGTAAAAAGGTGTCTAATGCTTAAACCAAAAGTAAACAAAAGGTGAGTGCTCTTAAGAAAAGGCATTGAAGCTAAAGGAAGGCTATGGAGAACAAAACTAAAACTGAACTGGCTAGAAAGTTTAAAAAAAAAGAATGCTGGACGACAGCAAAGACTTACTGCGGAGCAAAGACGACGTCCACAATGTACATCCGAACATGACATGACCATCAACAATGTCCCCACAAAGAACGATAGAAACAACTGAATTATTCTTGATTGTAAAACAAAGTAGATGCGTTAAATATCACTCAAAGGAAGATATGAAACTGCTACAGGAAAATACCCCAAAAAATAGGAGCGCAAGACAAGAAGTAAAAGTCTACACTCAGGAAAACAGCAACAAATACAAAATAAGTCAGGGTATGATGTGACAGGTGGTGACAGTACACCTACTTTGAGACAGGAGCTATACTGATGCATGCTTGGTTATGGTTTAAAGTCCTATCCAAAAATTGCGACTTTTTACTGTCAACTGAGTTTCGTTTTCTAGTCATTTCTACTGGTGGTGTGCTCCTGGATTTTTTCAACTTGAAAAAATGTTCCATGGCTCAAAAAAGGTTGAAAAACACTGACTCAGATCATCAACCTCCCATCATTTATTCTTGCCAGTTTTCATGGGATGGTAGAAACCTTTGTAATCATGGACATGCATCGTGAGATTTAATTTACAGATAAGAAAGATAAAGTTTGTTATTTTGAAGCCTGAAGGAGGCAATATGTTTCCTTAATAGCCTACTATTATTATACACAACCTTGCCATTTTCCTCTTTACTTATGAGTTATGGGGTATTGCTCCTCCTTCCCTTTAAAGGGGAACATTATCAGCAGACCTATGTAAGCGTCAATATATACCTTGATGCTGCAGAAAAAAGACCATCTATTTTTTTAACCGATTTCCGAACTCTAAATGGGTGAATGTTGGCGAATTAAACGCCTTTCTGTTTATCGCGCTGGAAGCGATGACGTCAGAATGTGACGTCGCCGAGGTAACACACCCGCCATTTTCATTTTCAACACATTACAAACACCGGGCCTCAGCTCTGTTATTTTCCGTTTTTTTTACTATTTTTTGGAACCTTGGAGACATCATGCCTCGTGGGTGTGTTGTCGGAGGGTGTAACAACACTAACAGGGAGGGATTCAAGTTGCACCACTGGCAAGAAATCTGCCGCCAGACCCCCATTGAATGTGCTGGAGTTTCTCCACATTTTACCGGCGATGCTAAGGCAGACATGGCACGGAGATGTATGGATAACCTGCAGATGCATTTGCAACTATATTATGTTTCCTTCCACCCACATTTAATGTGAAAACAAACACTTACCAATCGACGGATTTAAGTTGCTCCAGTGTCAAAAGATGTGAAAGTCCTGATCGTTTGGTCCGCACATTTTACCGGCGATGCTAACGCAGCTATTCGGCCATGCTATGGCTATGAATAGCGTCAATAGCTATTCGCTCAATAGCTTCAGTTTCTTCTTCAATATTTTCATACTCCAACCATCTGTTTCAATACATGCGTAATCTGTTGAATCGCTTAAGTCGCTGAAATCCGAGTTTGAATCCGAGCTAATGTCACTATATCTTGCTGTGGTATTCCCATTGTTTGTTTACATTGGCAGCACTGTGTGACGTCACAGGGAAATGGCCAGTGTCTTCGCAGAGAGCGAAAATAAGGCACTTTAAAGCTTTATTTAGGGATATTCCGAGACCGGTAAAATTTTGAAAAAAAAACTTCCAAAAATACAACAAGCCACTGAGAACTGATTTTTATTGTTTTTAACCCTTTTGAAATTGTGATAATGTTCCCCTTTAAGTACACTGCAAAAAGTCAGTGTTCAAAAACAAGAAAAAAAAAATCCACTAAACTAAGCAAAATTATCTGCCAATAAAACAAGAACATTTGGCAAGACTTTCCCAAACAAGTAAAATTAGCTAACCTCAATGAACCCAAAAATACCTTAAAATAAGTATATTCTTACTAATAACACCGTACTACTATATGAGTACATATTTTCTCTTGTTTCATTGAAAATAAAACCGCAAAGTCCATTTGGCTGTCATCTGTTTTAATATGAGACACAATTGTGTCAAAGTCCTGTTTTTTTTTTTCATGTTTGAAATAAGAAATTATTACTTTAAAAAGTAGTTTTATACTTAAGTGTTGATGACACAGCTTTGCAACAGTTGATATTTTAGTTTCAAGCATCCATCCATCCATCCATTTTCTACCGCTTATTCCCTTTTTTGGGGTCGCGGGGGCCCTGGCGCCTATCTCAGCTACAATCGGGCGGAAGGCGGGGTACACCCTGGACAAGTCGCCACCTCATCGCAGGGCTAGTTTCAAGCATGTTTTACTCAATACAGGTCGTAAAATCTCTGCAACAAGCTATAATATCTTACTGAGATCATTTAGGACCAAAACCCTTAAAACAAGTAAAACACTCTAACATAAAATCTGCTTAGTGAGAAGAATTATCTTATCCGACAGAAAATAAGCAAATGGTACCCTTATTTGAGATGTATCTTACTTAGATTTAAATTTTTGCAGTGTACTGTATTAAATGTATTTTTTCTCTTACAGGCCCTTCCTCCACACCCAGGATATGTATTTTGTTTTTGTTCAGTTACTGTCCAGTGGCTCCGCATGGTTTGCCATCATCATCATTATCATTACCTGCCTCTTTCCTGACGTGGTGAAGAAGGTCTTCTACCGACATCTGCGACCCACCAGCACACAGAAGAGTCAGGTAGAACGGGGAGTGTAAAAAAAAAAACCGGAGACAATAATTCTGCATTTTAGCTTTCCTGCTTTTAGTTTTCCACTCACTCTAGTCGCTGTTTTTACTGACAAAACGCATTACATTTAAGATAATATTGTTTGAGGACCATCCAATTTTAGTTTTGGCCCGGAGTCACATACTCCATCTGAAGCCTACGCAATTATATATTTGCCCTTTCTCCTGTGTGTAGTCATGCATTTCATATTACATTTGCAATAATGCAGTCGGTTACGTGCCTCAATATGTTAAACCAGGGGTCTCAGACTCAATTTACCCGGGGGTGTCTGGGTGAGGCTGGGCCACAAGAAAATATTTATTTAAAAAATGTTGCATTCTCCTCAACATGCCTAGTTGTATAATGACGTTTCAAATTGTATCCCTTGTGCACCACAACTTTCTCTGTGCATATAAGACACGTCGGGGTGCCCCTGTGCTTAACAAAGAAATAGTGCATCTCCCACTTTTCCTGCAATTGTCTTTGCTCATCACTAACCTCTCTCTTCGCTGCAGGCTTTGAAAAAGACATGTTTTGGGGTTGTGGATTAGATTTGCATTTAGCCCACGCACGGAGAATAATGTTATTTTCGCAATGCGTGTCGTTCAGCTTTTCATCCCTGCAGCAACACGCGTCTGATAAAAGCCGGGAAAGTACCTGGATAGCGAGCGCAAAATGTGAGTGTTATCCGGCGTCATATAGAAGTATACAGGCCTGTCTCAGAAAATTTGAATAAAGTCCTTTAATTGCTGTAATGCAACTAAAAACATGAAAATGTCATACATTCTGGATTCATTACACATCAACTGAAATATTGCAAGCCTTTTATTATTTTAACATTGCTGATTATGGCATACAGCTTAAAGGGGAACATTATCAGCAGACCTATGTAAGCGTCAATATATACCTTGATGGTGCAGAAAAAAGACCATATATTTTTTTAACCGATTTCCGAACTCTAAATGGGTGAATTTTGGCGAATTAAACGCCTTTCTGTTTATCGCGCTGGAGGAGATGAAGTCAGAATGTGATGTCGCCGAGGTAACACAGCCGCCATTTTCATTTTCAACACATTGTAAACATTGGGTCTCAGCTCTGTTATTTTCCGTTTTTTTGACTATTTTTTGGAACCTTGGAGACATCATGCCTCGACGGTGTGTTGTCGGAGGGTGTAACAACACTAACAGGGAGGGATTCAAGTTGCACCACTGGCCCGAAGATGCCAAAGTCTCTACCGCCAGACCCCCATTGAATGGGCCAGAATGTCTCCACATTTTACCGGCGATGCTAAGACAGACATGGCACAGAGATGTATGGATAACCTGCAGATGCATTTGCAACGATAGTCAACGAAATCACAAAGGTGAGTTTTGTTGATGTTGTTGACTTATGTGCTAATCAGACATATTTGGTCGCGGCGTGACTACCAGCTAATCGATGCTAACATGCTACGCTAATCGACGCTAACATGGTATTTACCTGCGGTGCTAAAGCAGACATGGTACAGAGATGTATGGATAACCTGCAGATGCATTTGCAACTATATTACGTTTCCTTCCACCCACATTTAATGCGAAACAAACACTTACCAAATGACGGATTTAAGTTGCTCCAGTGTCAAGAGATGCAAAAGTCCTGATCGTTTGGTCCGCACATTTTACCGGCGATCCTAACGCAGCTATTCGGCCATGCTATGTCCATGAATAGCGTCAATAGCTATTCGCTCAATAGCTTCAGTTTCTTCTTCAATATTTTCATACTCCAACCATCTGTTTCAATACATGCGTAATCTGTTGAATCGCTTAAATCGCTGAAATCCGAGTTTGAATCCGAGTTAATGTCACTATATCTTGCTGTGGTGTTCCCATTGTTTGTTTACATTGGCAGCACTGTGTGACGTCACAGGGAAATGGATAGTGGTTTCGAAGATAGTGAAAATAAGGCACTTTAAAGCTTTATTTAGGAATATTCCGAGACAGGTAAAATTTGGAAAAAAAATTCAAAAAATACAACAAGCCACTGGGAACTGATTTTTATTGTTTTTAACCCTTTTGAAATTGTGATAATGTTCCCCTTCAAGAAAACTCAAAAATCCTATCCAAAAATTTGAATATTTCCTCAGACCAAGTAAAAAAAAAACAGATTTATAACAGCAAAACAAAATCCAACATTTGAAAATGTCAATTAATGCACTCAGTACTTGCACTCAAATAACACAACGCTGTCAAGTGCCATTCATTTAAATCTTGCGTAACATTAAGCTTACATATTAAGGCGGGGGCCGCAAAATAACGTCTCGCCAACTCTGACCCCTTGTCTGAGACCCCTGTGTTAAACTTAAGGGGCAGCAAACTACAAATGAAAGAAAGGGAATTAAATACTTTGAGAGAACATTATTTTATTTTTTTTCACTATTTGTAAGCCACTTTTTAACAGAACATTACCAGGAAAGGCATGGTGTAAAGTGTTGCACAGACACAGCATGACATCTAATACTGTGCACAAACAGTGTCTCCAACTATGCATGCTACTGTGATCTTTCAGTAAAGTATTTGTATAGCAGGACACTCCTCTCAAATCTTTTGCTGCTGGGAAAAGTCATCCTCTTCAATCTTGTCCGTCTCTGTTCTGTCATCTCTCTTGTTATGTCCTTGTATGTAATTTTCTTAATGTCTAACCTCTTTGTGTATTCTTTCACTCCTTCCCGGTTTAGATGTATTCCAACCATGTGGCAATAGGTGATGACTTCATCGCTCTTCAACCTCTGTCCAGAGCCAAGAATCAGCTGGGCAAAATTAGGTAGAGGACATGAGATAGAATCAGACCTGGGTTTAAAAAATGTTTCATTAAAAAACAAAAAATAATCACAAAATAACATGTCTCTAATGAGGGCTTTGATTCAAAGCAATTTTTCTATATCAGCGGAATTGTATTAGTAATTGTTTTCTGAGAAATCAGTATCGCATGGCCACTCAAGGCATTTACACTTCCATGAATAATTCTAATAAACTAATAGACTTGGCCACATCTAAAACAGAAAATATCACTTTTTTAAAAGGTCTGTCACATGTTAAAGTAGCAATGATTGTTACACACACAAGGTGTGACGAAATTATTCTCTGCATTTGACGATCACCCTTGATCACCCCCTGGGAGGTGAGGGGAGCAGTGAGCAGCAGTGGTGGCCACGCCCAGGAATCATTTTTAGTGATTTAACCCCCAATTCCAACCCTTGATGCTGAGTGCCAAGCAGGGAGGTAATAGCTCCCATTTTTATAGTCTTTGGTATGACTCAGGGCGGACACTCCAACCACTAGGCCACTGAGCAGGCTATTGGGGAAAAGGGCAAAGTATTTCTTACAGAAATCCCTACACTTTCAAGCGTGAGGAGAAAGATGGCAGACCAGAAACCCAGGAAAGCGTACAAATGTAAACAACAAGCATAATAATGATTTTTATTTAGTCAGACTTCTGTGTTTCAGATCCATAACTTACCATGCTAGTGTGTCTGAAACCTCAAGGTATCGGCTGTTACCAAGAAGGCTGCTAGCATCATAACCTGCCCTCTCTGGTTGGACAATGTCAGCTACGCCACGCTAATCCACACGCATGAAGCTATGATATTACGTCTTGTAAAAAAATTTTTTTTTAAAAATGCAGTGTTTAGTGAAGTGTTTGATTCTACCCACCGTTTCAAAGGCAATTTAGCAACCATAACCAGAGGGTGTGTTCCAACTATTGTGGAATCACACTCTTCGGCCTTCCCGGTAAGGTTTATTCAGGTGTACTGGAGAGGAGGCTACGCCGTATAGTCGAACCTCGGATTGAGGAGGAACAGTGTGGTTTTCGTCCTGGTCGTGGAACTGTTGACCAGGTCTATACTCTCGGCAGGGTCCTTGAGGGTGCATGGGAGTTTGTCCAACCAGTCTACATGTGCTTTGTGGACTTGGAGAAGGCATTCGACCGTGTCCCTCGGGAAGTCCTGTGGGGAGTGCTATGGGAGTATGGGGTATCGGACTGTCTGATTGTGGTGGTCCGCTCCCTGTATGATCAGTGTCAGAGCTTGGGCCGCATTGCCGGTGGTAAGTCGGACACATTTCAAGTGAGGGTTGGACTCCGCCAAGGCTCCTCTTTGTCACCCATTCTGTTCTTAACTTTTAATGGACAGAATTTCTAGGTACAGTCAGGGCTTTGAGGGGATACGGTTATGTGGCTGCAGGATTAGGTCTCTGCTTTTTACTGTGATGTGGTCCTGATGGCTTCATCTGGCCATGATCTTCACCTCTCACTGGATCGTTTCGCAGCCGAGTGTGAAGCGACTGGGATGAGAATCAGCACCTCTAAATAAAGCCTGAGTCAATGGTTCTCGCCCAGAAAAGGGTGAAGTTCCATCTCCGGGTTGGGGAAGAGATCTTGCCTCAAGTGGAGGAGTTCAAGTACCTCGGAGTCTTGTTCACGAGTTAGGGAAGAGAGGATTGTGAGATCGACAGGCGGATCGTTGCGTCGTCTTCAGTAATGCGGACGCTGTATCGGTCCGTTGTGGTGAAGAAATAACTGAGCCAGAAGGCAAAGCTCTCAATTTACCGGTCGATCTACGTTCCCATCCTCACCTATGGTCATGAGCTTTGGGTTATGACCGAGAGGACAAGATCACGGGTACAAGCGGCCAAAATGAGTTTCCTCCACCGGGTGGCGGGTCTCTCCCTTAGAGATAGGGTGAGAAGCTCTGTCATCCGGGAGGAGATCAAAGTAAAGCCGCTACTCTTCCTTAATGGAGAGGAGCCAGATGAGGTGGCTTGGGCATCTGGTCAGGATGCCACCCGAACGCTTCTCTCGGGATGTGTTTAGGGCTCATCCGACCAGTAGGAGGCCACGGGGAAGACCCAGGACACTTTGGGAAGACAATGTCTCTCGGCTGGCCTGGGAACGCCTCTGGATCACCCTGGAGGAGCTGAACGAAATGGTTATGGAGAGGGAAATCTGGGCTTCTCTGCTTAGGCTGCTGCCCCCGCGACCCCACCTCGGATAAGCGGCAGAAGATGGATGGATGGACTAACTTCCGCCATGTGAGACAGCTGTGATTGACTCATTTTATTCAGGATAAACGGAAATTTTCAAAACATTAAACTTCTAGTTGTAACAAATATAGATATGAATGCAGCGAGAGAGACAAGCGGTAGGAAATGGATGGATTTGTTCAATCTGATCTCCCCTTAACCACTATAACATACAGTATGTGACCTATGTTATCCATTGGTGGTATTCTTGTAATTTTTGGCATAAAAAATTTAATTTGGAACTGCACACTTCACTTTTAAGTATGAAGTAGGTGATGCAATTAAATGCTACCAACCTACGATGTTAGAAACATTGCTTATTGACTCAGCACTTCTGATTATAAATAATAAATTAGTGTTAAAATGTTGTTTCCCAGGTCTGAAATGTCATTAGTTCTTCTGACACCTGCTTCCATCTTTAGCAGCATGCACAGATGTATGCTGTGTTGTTGGAACAGGGACCCCTTTGTGGCTGCATGTTTTGGAAAAAGCCAATCAGCATTCTCTATGATTGGGATAGAAAGGAGGAAAGATAGACGGGGGGGGGGTCTCGTTGGGCGAGATCTTGACATCAATCATCTTAGTCTCTCTGCATGTGTTCCTTTGTATTTTGAGGCCTCTTGAAGAAAATGTTCAGATTGTTTAATTTGCGACTTAGTGGCATGATTTCATCATCCCTTTTTCCACTGCATGAACAAACTGCTGTAGAAATTGAGTGGATGAGTGATTGTTGCATCAATTTCCTCTTTGTACAACTGTACAAGGCTGTTGTTTGTACTGAGTCATGTAGTAAGGGCCACACTGAATTCAAGATTCCTATTCACCTTAAACTAAAGTGAATGGTCAGATTTGCTCGCTGATCATTCAAGAGGTTGGCATGTCATCTTTTGGTTTCAAGCGTGAACACCATCCCCATGATCTCTAGCATGGTCTCTCTAACACCCTTTAAACTGTTATGACCCCTTAAGAAATCCTTCCACTGGTCTGAAATGTCCACTTGCATGGTTTCAGCCGGACCACAGAGCAAGACTGAGACACTATCAGAGCTGCATGAAAGACTCTTGGACCATCCAGACCCACCATAAACACTGGCATGGTGCTGTTGTCTTACAGGCATGATAATCTGTCTTTGACTTAAATATTTTTCTTCATTTATCGCAGATATCCTTAAAATCATTGTACAAAGACATGCCTAACCTCTCACCTATTTTTATAAACTTTAATTACAATAAACTATTAATCTGTCAGGGAAAACGCTGCCTACATACAGTGGTTATACATCTGTCAGGTTCAATCACCGATGACATCTATTAAACAAGACAAGAAGCAAGGAATTAAACAGAGACAGAATTCAATTTGGCTCAATTGAGGAGAAAGGTCTGGGCTGTACTCTTGTAGTCTCCACCACGCTCTGACGAAAGATTGTACGCCTCCACTTTTATTTGGACTTTCCCCGATTACATGGCAACCGCTGTTTATAAGGAAGGGGGGTCGTAAACGGCCATCGGCTTTGATTACAAAACAGTTCAAAGAAAAGTTGCCTATAGGGAGTCAGGCCATGTCTTCTATTCACTTTGTAGATCTCGGGTCAAGATAAAATCTTCCTGTGGATTACAATACATCAAAGAAACCGACGCCTTCATGTCTCTTCCATCGTACACAGTGGAGTTTTACAAGCCTTCTGCTTGGTAGGATCAGAGACAGCTTTTGTTCTCTCGCTGGTAACTCATGGCAACACAGTTTTGTGATACAATTATTCAGACAAATTCTATCTCATAATAGTAATGTAATGTAATTGAG
This sequence comes from Nerophis ophidion, assembly GCF_033978795.1. Taxonomy (NCBI): domain Eukaryota; kingdom Metazoa; phylum Chordata; class Actinopteri; order Syngnathiformes; family Syngnathidae; genus Nerophis; species Nerophis ophidion. The sequence continues at coordinate 41,748,438 of NC_084632.1, forward strand.
TTAGTTATGTTGAAGTGATTCCACTATCTATATCTGTATAATTGGATTAGCGCTAAGTAATTACAAAATGCTCTCCTGGGTTTTTATTGTTTGCCTGCTCTGATAGTGCATACCAATAGATGAGCTCTTATCTCTAGCCCTTCCTTTGACACATCCGATGATGCCTGCAGCTGCCATTATGGTTATTAGTTATTTTGGTTTATCACCGTGTATAACTGGCACTTTTTCCATAAATCAAACCCAATAATCCTAATTAATCCGCTGAGCACACATAGAGTATAGCACTGAAAGAAATATACACATTTACTGTTATTGGCAGGCTGTTCCTTTATGTGTTACATATAAAATGAAATTAGACATTGGCTGTCAGATGACGGCTGACATCTGTCAGGTTCAAACACCGATGACATCTATTAAACAAGCCAAGAAGCAAGGAATAAAACAGACAGAATTAAATTTGGCTCAATGAGGAGAAACACGCACACCTGTACCCTTGTACAGTGTCACCACGCTCTGACGAAAGATTTCCCGCCTCCTCTTTTATTTGGACTTTCCCTGATTTACACGGCAACAGCTGTTTCTAAAGGGACGGGGGTCGTAAACAACCATCGCCTTTGATTAAAAACAGTTCAAAGAAAAGGTCGTAAAGGTCTTAAGACCCACTTTTATTCTTTAGCTTTTAACTCTTGGTGAGTTGTGTGGTCCTCTTTTTTTTAATTATTATTTGTATGTATTGTCTTAATTGGTTTTACCCTTTTAAAATCATTTTTAATCATATTTATTTTTATATTGTTTTTATATTGGTTTTATTTTTTTATTCAGTCATTGGCGGAGCTAAGGATACTATTTGAATATGGTTTTTAATATTGTATATTTAATAATAAAGTGGATTGGATTGTAAACAGTTCACAAAAAAGGTCGTAAAACAGTTTGGTCCTGCTTCCTCTTCGCTTTGTAGATCTCGGGTCAAGACAAAATCTTTCAGTACGTCAAAGAAACAGAACACCTTCATGTTGCTTCCCATCCTACACTGCAGAAACTGAAATCTAAGTAAGATTAAATATCTAAAATAAGGGTGATATTTGCTTATTTTCTGTCTGATAAGATAATTATTCTCACTAAGTAGATTTGATTTTACAGTGTTTTACTTGTTTAAGGGTTTTGGTCCTAAATTATCCCAGTAAGATATTAGAGCTTGTTGCTGAGATTGTATGACCTATATTGAGTAAAACATGCTTGGAACTAGAATACCAACTGTTGCAAAGCTGTGTCAACAACACTCACAAGTATAAAATTACTTTCTTAAAGTCATAATTTCTTACTTCAAGCGTGGGAAAAAAAATCATGATGCCGAGCGCTTATCATTATGTCAAGATAATGGCACTAGCATTTACTTAATTTAAGAATATTTTTCAACATATTGAGCAAATAGATCTATTTTTTTTCTACCAAGAAAAGTGCACTTGTTATTAGTGAGAATATACTTATTTTAAGGTATTTTTGGGTCCATTGAGGTTAGCTGATTGTACTTGTTTTGGAAAATCTTGACAACCCAAATTTTCTTGTTCTATTGGCAGATCATTTTGCTTAGTTCAAATAAAACACCCCTCATTTTTGTATTTTTTGAACACTGACTTTTTGCAGTGTACACAGTGGAGTTGTACAAGACTTCTTCTTGGTAGGATCAAACACAGCTTTTGTCTGCTCGCAGGGAACTCGTGGCAACACAAAGTTTTGTGATAACTTCGATACAATTATTCTGACAACTTCTTTGGTGCAGCTTCTGCAGTATTGCTATTTTAGCAGCAAAAATATGTGTTTTGGCACTTTGTAATTATGAAGTGGGGAGCTGAATTTGTGTGTTGCTCTTTGAGTACTATTGCACCTGACATGGCTGCACGAAGAGCCTTTCTAGCAAGTCAGCTGAGCTCACTGTAAGCATCTTGTGTCCTTCAGATGGAAAAGGGTGAGAGTTCAGTCGGCCCAGAATATGACTCTGTTAAAGCCCAGCAGCGCCCAGGGGAGGACAATTGGCACCTGCTAGCTGTCTATCCTCCCCCCTGCCGCCCCCAGCTCACTACCCTGCTCCCCTAGGTAGTAACTTTACTATTGCGTTGTACCATCATCACCCCAGACCAGGGGCCGGCAACCTTTACCATCAAAAGTCCCACCCTCTATTTCATCAAAGAAAAATAATCTGGAGCTGCAATTTATAAACCTTCTTAAAAGTAGTAATCTTTTTTTTTATTTTATTTTACAGACATAGGAATTCATCGATGCAGAACTGAACTATTTTTGTTTTTTAGGTTACATTCACGGTCCATGTTTGGAATAATGCTGTTACAAAATGATGCCGTTACTAACGTCGATACTTTTATATACAACCCATATACCGTATTTTTTGGACTATAAGTCAAAGTTTTTTTCATAGTTTGGCCAGCGGTGCGACTTATACTCAGGAGCAACTTATGTGTGAAATTATTAACACATAACCGTAAAATATAAAAAAATATTACAAACCCCGTTTCCATATGAGTTGGGAAATTGTGTTAGATGTAAATATAATACAATGATTTGCAAAATCATGTTCAAACTGATAAACATTTTTTTTGTGTGCAAATAATCATTAACTTTAGAATTTGATGCCAGCAACACGTGACAAAGAAGTTGGGAAAGGTGGCAATAAATACTGATAAAGTTGAGGAATGCTCATCAAACACTTATTTGGAACATCTCACAGGTGTGCAGGCTAATTGGGAACAGGTGGGTGCCATGATTGGGTATAAAAGCAGCTTCCATGAAATGCTAAGTGATTCACAAACAAGGATTGGGTGAGGGTCACCACTTTTAAGCAAAATGTCGAACAGTTTTAGAACATTTCTCAACGAGCTATTGCAAGGAATTCAGGGATTTTACCATCTACGGTCCGTAAAATTATCAAAATGTTCAGAGAATCTGGAGAAATCACTGTACATAAGTGATGATATTACGGACTTTTGACCCCTCAGGCAGTACTACATGAAAAACCGACAACAGTGTGTAAAGGATATCACCACATGGGCTCAGGAACACTTCATAAAACCACTGTCAGTAACTACAGTTGGTCGCTACATCTGTAAGTGCAAGTTCAAACTCTACTATGCAAAGCGATAGCCATTTATCAACAATATCCTGAAACGCCGCCGGCTTGGCTAGACCCGAGCAAATAATAATTAACTTACTATTTCATGGCTGCAACATGTGCCAAAGTAGTTGGGAAAGGGCATGTTCACCACTGTGTTACATCACCTTTTATTTTAACAACACTCAATAAACGTTTGGGAACAGAGGAAACTAATTGTTGAAGCTTTGAAAGTGGAATTCTTTCCCATTCTTGTGTTGTGTAGAGCTTCAGTCGTTCAAAGTAAAAAAAAAAAAAAAAAAGTTAAAGTACCAATTATTGTCACACACATACTAAATGTGGCGAAATCAACAGTCCGGGGTCTCCGCTGTCGTATTTTACGCTTCATAAAGCGCCACACATTTTCGATGAGAGACAGGTCTGGACTGCAGGCTAGCCAGGAAAGTACCCGCACTCTTTTTTTATGAAGCCACGCTGTTTTAACACTTGTCTTGCTGAAATAAGCAGGGGCGTCCATGATAACGTTGTATGGACCTTTCAGCATTAATGGTGCCTTCACAGATGTGTAAGTTACCCATGCCTTGGGCACTAATGCACCCCCATGCCATCACACATGCTGGCTTTTGTCAGTAACTGTAGTTACTGACAGTGGTTTTCTGAAGTGTCCCTGTGCTCATGTGGTGATATCCTTTACACACTGATGTCGGTTTTTCATGCAGTACCGCCTGAGGGGTCAAAAGTCCGTAATATCATCGCTGACGTGCAGTGATTTCTCCAGATTCTCTGAACTTTTTGATGATTTTACGGACCATAGATGGTAAAATCCCTAAATTCCTTGCAATAGCTCGTTGAGAAATGTTCTAAAACTGTTCGACAATTTGCTTGAAAGTGGCAAACCTCGCCTCATCCTTGTTTGTGAATTACTTAGCATTTCATGGAAGCTGCTTTTATAGCCAATCATGGCACCCACCTGTTCCCAATTAGCCTGCACACCTGTGGGATGTTCCAAATAAGTGTTTGATGAGCATTCCTCAACTTTATCAGTATTTTTTGCCACCTTTCCCAACTTCTTTGTCACGTGTTGCTGGCATCAAATTCTAAAGTTAATGATTATTTGCACACACAAAAAATGTTTATCAGTTTGAACATCAAATATGTTGAACTCCTTGTAGCATATTCAACTGAATATGGGTTGAAAAGGATTTGCAAATCATTGTATTCTGTTTATATTTACATCTAACACAATTTCCCAACTCTTATGGAAACGGGGTTTGTATAATACCAACCTAAAACGGTTTTAACCGTCCACACACAATAGCTGAAACTCAGATTGCAAACACTTGGGTCCTGATTTACTATGATCCAAATACCAGGCATTAAACACCTTTGGTTGTGTTGCATGTGATCTACTAACAGTTCCTGTGCAAGTGGTGCAGACCGCCTTATTTAAATGAGGATTTTGCATTTTTACCACGGACACGATCCTTTTCTGTACATTCATGTTATGTGTGCTTTAATCCGCAACACCCTTTCTTAATCGCAATCTAGATAACACTGACACTTAATTCTGTACGCAAGTCTGGAATGACTGAAACGCAAGAAAATGCACAATGAAAGACATCTTTTCATGTTGGAAATATATGATAGTTATATATTTCCTATAAAAACTTAATCCGCTTTGGACTGGACTCTCGTGGCTCGGTTGGATCCACTATGGACTGAACTTTCACAGTATCATGTTAGACCCGCTCGACATCCATTGCTTTCCTCCTCTCCAAGATTCTCATAGTCATCATTGTCACCGACGTCCCACTGGGTGTGAGTTTACCTTGCCCTTATGTGGGCCTACCGAGGATGTCGTAGTGGTTTGTGCAGCCCTTTGAGACACTAGTGATTTAGGGCTATATAAATGAACATTGATAGATTGATTGATTGAAAAAAAAAATTAAAAAGTCAAACAAAAATGCATCAATTGGATTGATTTTAATGCATAAGTCATCCAGCAGCTCTTAAACAATACAAATAAATTGCTCAATAGACGACATGTCTAAAAAAAAAAATTAATTTCTGACCATCCAAAATGTTGACACACACACGTAGGACGGAGGATTCTCCGTACATCGTCTGATTTTATTTATTTTTTGTCTCTTTTCAGCTCGAGCACCGATCCCGCGTCCGTGTGCGGAATTGTCAGTTTTTTGTGTCCTTTTGACAAATGCTAAATAAAACACAAAATAGTACCGTGTTTTTCGAACTATAAGTCACAGTTTTTTTCATAGCTGCGACATATACTTCGCAGCGACTTATGTGTGAAATTATTAACACATTACCGTAAAATATCAAATAATATTATTAATCTCATTCGCGGAAGAGACAAAGAAAATGTCAGCAATCGTCACACACACGTCAACCAATAAGAATTCGGCGGGGGAGGGTCATGGAATGCTAACTGCTATATGCTATATGCTACTGCCGTAAATATTAAAATGGATCATTTCATCGTTGGCGGTAATTTATAAAAACTGAGAAGGGCTGAACAAAAATGGCAGCGAAAAGGAAATCATGTACTGCAGATTACAAGCTGGACGTAGTGAAATATGCAGCAGAAAAGGACAAGAGGAAGCGGCGCATAACTTTTGGAGTTGGCAGAGTTGTTTAGAAGCGACATCAAGGAAGAAGATTTCATGGGATTTATGGATTAGGAGTGAGAGATTGTTTGGTAAAGGTATAGCATGTTTTATATGTTATAGTTATTTGAATGACTCTTACCATAATATGTTAGGTTAACATAGCAGTTGCTTATTTATGCCTCATATAACCTACACTTATTCAGCCTGTTGTTCACTATTCTTTATTTATTTTAAATTGCCTTTCAAATGTCTATTCTTGGTGTCTGATTTTGTCAAATGAATTTCTCACAAAAATGCGACTTATAGTGCGATGTATACCGTATTTCCTTGAATTGCCGCCGGGGCGCTAATTAATTTAAAACCTCTTCTCACTCCGGCGTTTACCAAAGGCATGCGGTAAATTTAGGCTTGCGCTTATAAATTTGAGTGTGATGTAAGGATACCATCATGAAAAGCACATTTAATAAAAAAACGTTTTAATGGTCTTACCTTTACTTATAAATGAAGTCCATGCGCAGCTCCTTCTGATCAAAAGCATCGATAACTTGTTTATAGAAGTCTTCCTTATCTTTCTTCAGTTTTAAAAGTCTCTATGTCTCAATGGAGATCTTCCTTTATTAACTCCTGCTTCGATTGACAGTCCAGTTTAGAAAACTGTTTTATTTTAGATATGTAATCCTCCATGTTAAAAGTGCAAGCGAGAGGAAAAAATAAACGATGGCTGCTTGTTGTCACTTCTTCTGCAGCCGAGTAGTCGCAAGAAGGATCACTAGCGCCCTCTACCACCAGGAGGCAGGTGTCATTTAATGACTCATATTTGACACACGCAGCTACGGTATATTAATAAAACATAGTTGCTCACTGTTCTTTTTAGCATATTCAATAGCTTGGACCTTAAATCCTACTGAATAGCTCTTAATCTTCTTCCCTTTATGCGATTTCAAATGATTGAAATCCGCCTTCCATTTTGAAAACGATGACAGGTGAAGTGTCACTCGTGACGTGACGAGTTTGACCCAGCGAAAATTCTGGGCAGCCGCATACTATATACCCGGCGGTAATTCAAGGAAATACGGTATATGTTTTTTTCCTTCTTTATTATGCATTTTCGGCCGGTGCGACGTATACTCCGGAGCGATTGTTAATCCGAAAAATAAGGTACTCGCAAAAAAAAACATATTGAGCATGCTAAAGAATTATATTAGTTTTTTCCTCCCAGTACTGTGGGCATTTTGATTATCAGCATATATTTTACACATTAATGAAGCAAAATGTATTGCACGCCTTATTCTGCTCACCTAATAGACGCAAACCACTTTGCACAGGTTTAGTAGATCAGTGTTGCATATGTGCTATCAGGTCTGCACACGTTTTAGTACTTGCAAACTTTTTAGTAAATCAAGCCCCTTGTTGTGTTGGCAAGTCAAGAAGGAGGCTGAGGTTGCCGACCCTTGCTCTAGATCATTCTGACTGTACTTGTAAACCAAGCGACTTTGTATGCACCCTTAAACTGCATTTAATTGTGAAGTCTGCTTCATCCCTGCTTGTTTTTAGCCAGTCCCTTTTAATTTGATCTGTAATGTGGCTCGTAAAACGGTCTGGCATGGTGACAACCATCCAGTGTGGATGATTGAATGGGTTCAACTCATCATTCATGATTAAGCCTATAAATACTTGCACCTACTATCACTGACCATGTCACGGTCTACACCATCATGGTTAACACGCTTTCCTATTTTTCAATTGATATTTCTTTTCGATTCAGTAATGCTGGTGGAACGCTGAAATGCGTATTTTACTGCTGTGTTGCCTATGTTAAAACTCTACTCCATATTGACCGATCTATGTATTGTCTTTCTGAGTTGTCAATGTTTTAATTTTCCAAGTTAATGGTGTCTGTGATATACTTTTCTAATGTAGGCCTTTATCATGGAGCTGTATTTCGGACTAAAAACCTTTTGAATGACTTTGATTATGCAGTGCTATCATGAAATGACCATTTCCCTTGACCAGTTAATGTTCCCTTAACTTGCCCTTCCAAAGAACCCGGATAATTCTTACAAACCCCGTTTCCATATGAGTTGGGAAATTGTGTTAGATGTCAATATAAACGGAATACAATGATTTGCAAATCCTTTTCAACCCATATTCAGTTGAATGCACTTCAAAGACAAGATATTTGCTGTTCAAACTCATAAACTTTTTTTTTTTTGCAAATAATACTTAACTTAGAATTTCATGGCTGCAACATGTGCCAAAGTAGTTAGGAAAGGGCATGTTCACCACTGTGTTACATCACCTTTTCTTTTAACAACACTCAATACATTTTTGGGAACTGATGAAACTAATAGTTGAAGCTTGGGAAGTGGAATTCTTTCCCATTCTTGTTTTATGTAGAGCTTCAGTCCTTCAACAGTCCGGGGTCTCCACTGTCCTATTTTACGCTTCATAATGCGCCACACATTTTCGATGGGAGACAGGTCAGGACTACAGGCAGGCAAGTCTAGTACCCGCACTCTTTTACTACGAAGCCACGCTGTTGTAACACACAGATTGTGGCTTGGCATTGTCTTGCTGAAATAAGCAGGGGCGTCCATGAAAAAGACATTGCTTGGATAGCAGCATATGTTGCTCTAAAACCTGTATGTACCTTTCAGCATTAATGGTGCTTTCACCGATGCCTTGGGTACTAATGCACCCCCATACCATCACAGATGCTGGCTTTTCAACTTTCCGTCTCTTAACAGTCCGGGTGGTTATTTTCCTCTTTTTTTCAAAGGACACCACGTCCACAGTTTCCAAAAACAATTTGAAATGTAGACTCGTCAGACCACAGAACACTTTCAAACTTTGCATCAGTCCATCCTAGATCAGCTCGGGCCCAGCGAAGCCAGCTGCGTTTCTGGGTGTTGTTGATAAATGGCTTTCGCGTTGCACAGTAGAGTTCCAACTTGCACTTACAGATGTAGCAACAAACTGTAGTTACTGACAGTGGTTTTCGGAAGTGTCCCTGTGCTCATGTGGTGATATCCTTTACACAGTGATGTCGGTTTCTGATGCAGTACCACCTGAGGGATACAAGGTCCGTAATATCATCTCTTACGTGTAGTGGTTTCTCCAGATTCCTTGAACCTTTTGATGATTTTACGGACCGTAGATGGTGAAATACCAATATTCCTTGTTGAGAAATGTTGTTCTTAAACTGTTCGACAATCTGCTCACGCATTTGTTGACAAAGTGGTGACCCTCGCCCCGTCCTGGTTTGTGAATGACTGAACATTTCATGCTCGCTGCTTTTATACCCAATCATGGCCCCCACCTGTTCCCAATTAGCCTGCACACCTGTGGGATGTTCCAAATAAGTGTTTGATGAGCGTTCCTCAAATTTCTCAGTCTTTTTTGTCACTTGTCCCAGCTTTTTTGATTAATGTTGCAGAGGCATCAAATTTCAAATGAGCTAAAAAAAATAACGTTTTCCAGTTTGAACGTTGAGTGTCTTGTCTTTGCAGTCTATTCAATTGAATATAGTTTGAAAATGATTTGCAAATTAGGTTATTCTGTTTTTATTTACCATTCACACCACCTGACAACTTGTCTGGTTTTGAGTTTTGCAAATAGCTGGCAGCACACCTCACCTTATTTATTGTGTGAAATGTGTACATTATTTGTATTTAACCTTCAGCCATTGTGTCAGAAAGTTACATAAGTGGCTCCTCTGACTCACCGGCCTTGCTCATGGTTAGTTTGTGACGGGGACTATGGATTAGATCGTGAGTGATGGATCACAGCGATGACAAGTTGACCTGCACTGAGCTTTTAGGGACAGATCTGCCACAGCTCATCTGGCTCTCTCTGTGCATCCATGTTCAAATGCCATGCATGGACTCACTGCTCTGAGAGAAATGATGCAGCCCAGGCTATAAATCTCAGTAAGGAGGAGAATAGGAAAGGTAGACATTTGTTTTACTTAATTGAGTCATCATTTTTACTGATTGTCAGGGGGATTTATTTAGGTGTTTTTTTGAATTCATAATACATCCATAAATATATCACGCAGTGGTTGATGAGCTTGAATGTGATTACACAACATGACCAGAGCCTGTCATGTCTTTATTCTAAATCTCTGTTTGCAGCTCCTGTGGCTTTTCGGAATATATATATATATATATATTTTTTTTTTACCATTTTAGTCCCATTCATTTGCATGCTTTGAATGTTGTCCCTTGACAGCATGCAATGTGTCATCTAGCTGACTAAACCTCCTTTTGTGTTGGACAATGACAATTGGAGTTGTGTTGCTGATGAATTTGTCTCTCTTTTTATCTACTGTGCTGTTTAATTCCTTAATTTTTACCAGAGATGTCCCATAATGGCTTCTCTGCTGATATTGTCCAACTCTTAATTACCGTGTTGGAATTAACACATTATTATACCTAATTTTGTTGTGATGCATTAAACAATGTAACAAGGTTTTCCAAAATAAGTCAACTCAAGTTATGGGGGAAAAAAATGCCAACCTGGCACTGCCATATTTATTATTGAAGTCACAAACTGCATTATTTTTTCTTGACGTGCCTCAAAACAGCAGCTTGGAATTTGGGACATGCTCGCCCTGAGACAGCATGCGGAGGTTGAGGTGGGCGGGGTAGGGGGTAGCAGTGGGTGTATATTTTAGCGTCCCGGAAGAGTTAGTGCTGCAAGGGGTTCTGGGCATTTGTTCTGTTGTGTTACGGTGCGGATGTTCTCCCGAAATGTGTTTGTCGTTCTTGTTTGGTGTGGGTTCACAGTGTGGCGCATATTTGTAACAGTGTTAATGTTGTTTATACGGCCACCCTCAGTATGACCTGTATGGCTGTTGACCAAGTATGCCTTGCATTCACAAAGCTGTAGATATTATGTGATTGGGGCGGCACGCAAAGGCAGTACTTTTAAGGTTTATTGGTGCTCTGTACTTCTCCCTACGTCCGTGTACCACTCTGTACAGCGGCGTTTTAAAAAGTCATGAATTTTACTTTTTGAAACCGGTAGCGATAATATCCGATATCACATTTTAAAGCATTTATTGGTTGATAATATCGGCAGTCCGATATTATCGGACATCTCTGGTAAAAATAGCAGCAAGAAAGTTCACAAAGGGTAAAAATTAGAGATGTCCGATAATATCGGACTGCCGATGTTATCGGCCGATAAATACTTTAAAATGTAATATCGGAAGTTATTGGTATCGGTTTCAAAAAGTAAAATTCATGACTTTTTAAAATGCCACTGTACGGAGTGGTACACGGATGTAGGGAGAAGTACAAAGCGGCAATAAACCTTAAAGTGAAGTGAAGTGAATTATATTTATATAGCGCTTTTTCTCTAGTGACTCAAAGCGCTTTACATAGTGAAACCCAATATCTAAGTTACATTCAAACCAGTGTGGGTGGCACTGGGAGCAGGTGGGTAAAGTGTCTTGCCCAAGGACACAACGGCAGTGACTAGGATGGCGGATGCGGGAATCGAACCTGCAACCCTCAAGTTGCTGGCACGGCCGCTCTACCAACCGAGCTAAACCGCCTTTGCGTGCCGGCCCAATCACATAATACCTACGGCTTTTCACACACACACACACACACACACACACACACACACACACACACACACACACACACACACACACACACACACACACACACACACACACACACACACACAAGTAAATACAAGGCATACTTGGTCAACAGCCATACAGGTCACACTGAGGGTGGCTGTATAAACAACTTTAATACTGTTAAAAATATGTGCCACACTGAACCCACACCAAACAAGAATGACAAACACATTTCGGGAGAACATCCGCACCGGAACACAACAGAACAAATACCTAGAACCCCTTGCAGCACTAACTCTTCCAGGAAGCGACAATATACACCCCCTGCTACCCCTAACCCCGCCCATCTCAACCTCCTAATGCTCTCTCAGGGAGAGCATGTCCCAAATTCCAAGCTGCTGTTTTGAGGCATTTAAAAACAAAAAAAAACACTTTGTGACTTCAATAATAAAAATGGCAGTGCCATGTTGGCATTTTTTTCCATAACTTGAGTTGATTTATTTTGGAAAACCTTGTTACATTGTTTAATGCATCCAGCGGGGCATCACAACAAAATTAGGCATAATAATGTGTTCATTCGACGACTGCATATATTGGTATAGGTTGATATCGGAATTGGTAATCAAGAGTTGGACATAATCGGAATATCAGAAATCGGCAAAAAAGACATTATCGGACATCTCTTCTTTTTACCCTACATGCCCTTCTCTTTCCCTTTTCACGCCAACCTTAATGTAATCTCCATCTCATCGACCTGTGTCTCTCCCTCCAGCCTTTATCAGCCCCCCAGGCCCAGACCCTCAGCTGCGTGGAGTCCTTGTGCTGCTACCAACATGGGCAGAGCGGCTGTTCCCGCCTGGGCCACCTCCTGGAGCAAATGACCGGGCCGTGCTCCACCACTGGCGACCATTCCCACGCATCCAGCCGCAACAACAGGTGGGGAGGACGACGACGACGGCAATAAATGATTTTCCACGTGGTTTTGAATATTTAGTCTGCAGGCCTGAACGTTTCAGTTCATAATGTGGCTACGGTTCTAAGATTACTGCTCAGTTCCGGTATAAAATGATCGGTTTAGCATACGATGAACAAACTAAGTCTTGAGGGCATTACCATTGTACTTCTATAATTCCACTAAGTGTAGCGAAGAGACCAAACCTAAAGCTTTAACCCATGTATCATCCAGAATATTTAATGATATACAAAATGATAGTGGATTGTGATGGTTATATAAGCATGGCGATGTGAATATCTGGCAGCCCACTCCTAGTATAACACCTGCCATAATATGCAGGCATGCGGTAGGCCTCAGTATTACACTATATAACCTGTTTTCTCTCTGGGCCATGCAGTATTGTTGCTATATACCCCCTGTGTCTTTACAGCCTGTCATGTTTGCCTCCATTGTTTCATGAGTGAGTTGGTCTGATGAGCGACTTATCAGGGACTCTCATGAAGCACTTTAACAGATGACTCCACAATCTATACAGCATATGTAAACATTATACTTATTCACAACCTTTAGATTGAGTTCCAAATACCTTGCACGTGTACACCGGGCTAAATATTGTCAACTGGTGACTGAAATTCAAGACTTCAGTTGCCAGATTTAATGGATGCACTACTGCATTATCGTACAGTGTGGGTCTAGTTTTTAAGTCTGTTTTTTTTTTTCCTCCGATGCTGGAACTAGAGTACTCTGAGCACACCCGCCTTGCTGTCTGTTTCTCTGTGAGATCTGTTGGTTCAGTATGCATTGACCGAATCAGCCCTCGGTGTCGTAAGCTATGGCTTCAGTATTGATTTGTGTACATGCAGTTCATTCATGGCCGTGTTGGCATTATCAGCAGTATCACCACTGCAGACTCTGCTCAACAAGTGCAGTGTCTCATCACAGTAATCTATAAAACAGTTTGTCTTTGCACTCACCTTGAAGAGATGTGTCACTGTGTGATGTCATGGTAACACTGATGACATCTATTAAACGAGATTAAACAGAGACATAATTAAATTTGGCTCAATTGAGGAGAGCGCGTCTGGGCTTTACTTTTGTACAGTCTCCCAACACGCTCTGGCGAAAGATTGTACACCGTCTCTTCTATTTGGACTTTCCCTGATTACACGGCAGCAGCTGTTTCTAAGGGTAGGGGGTCGTAAACAGCCACCGCCTTTGGTTACAGAACAGCTCAAAGAAAAGGTCGTAAAACATTTCAAACAAAAGGTCGCCTTTAGGGGAGCCTGGTCTTGCTTCCTCTTCGCTTTGGAGTTCTTGGGTCTAGACAAAATCTTTCTGGGGATTACAATACATGAAAGAAACAGAACACCTTCATGTAGCTTCCCGTCCTACAGGGTGGAGTTTTACAAGCCTTCTGCTTGGTAGGATTAAAGACCGCCTTTGTCTGCTCGCCGGTAACTCATTGAAACACAAAAGTTTTGTGATAACTTGGAGACAATTATTCTAACAGGCATGCTCAATAACTGCAACTATTTCCAGCCGCAAATGCAATCTCACATTCTTCCAAAGAGGACATTTTGAAGAGGTCGTCTTTCTTCGGCCATAATTTCACTCTTTAATAAGTTAAGTATGTCATAAAATGAATGTGGCTGTAAAATATAAGACGTTTTTCCTTCTTTTATAAGTTAACTATGTCATAAAAGGAATGTGGCTGTAAAATATTAGACGTTTTTCCCCTCCGTTTTGATGCAGCAATGCTTGAAATTCGGCGAACTCGGGTGAGCTCCCGAAATGATCAGCACAATGCATTAAAAGTGCTGTGGAGTCATGTGCTATACAGAGAAAAGTGGTCTCAGTCTTATGATGTTCTGCGTTACATTTCGTGGTTACAAACGCCCTTCCATAAATTAATATGGTACAAAAAAAAACACATTTAAAAAATGTGTAACTGAATATGTACATATTTGCACAAGAAGGAAGTACAAGGCTCCTTTTTTTGTTTTTTTATCCTCTTAAAGCATGTTTTTTTAATTTCTATTTGTTATTTGAGCTTATTGGACCCTAATTACAATAAAAACTAAGAATTATCTTTTGATATGATGTAGATAGTCCATAAGTAACAAACGTGTACTTAACGTTTAGTGACATGCTAATTCTTATTTTTACACTTTTTTCTCCAAATTCCATTGTATGTTTTACTCTTCTGATACCAGCAGATGGCTGTATAAGTGTCCACACAAGTGTCCATAAGACCCCGATTCAGTAGTGTACACAATTTTGGAAATAAGAGCTAAAAGGTGCTGTCCACACATGTGGCCACTAAGCCTTTAGAGGTTTTAAGTAACGTTTTAACTTTACAGTCGGCATTTATTTATCGCAATTAATTAGTACAGGTTATGAGCATGGTGAACAAAGAATTATTATTAATACATTCTAAAAAATCATAAGAAGACCATAAAAACTGCTTACAACATTTTATTAACATTATTAGAACCCTTTAATTATGAAAAACACCCATATATTGTCGTTACCTTTACACTCTTTTTTTTTTTCAATATAGTAGCCGCCGGTAGCCCGAAGGATCCTCCAAGAGCAGACCTGGGCAAATTAAGGCCCGTCAAGCTTTTCAATCTGGCCCGCCAGACGTTCCCAAATAATGTTTTTAGATCTTTAAGATGGGAACTGTAGCTGCCGTTGTGATGTGCAGTGAGGTTTTTAAATGACCGTAAGTCTTGAACTATACAAAGTATTTTATTGTTTGGAATCTGCGTTTTGCATGATATACTAGTTACTATGGTAATCTAGTTAGTTACTATGGTAATCTAAGTAGTTACTGTGGTAATCTAAGACGAGGCACCAAGCAGTGTGGACGGCGAGCGTTTCCACAAAGCGTTTCCAGAGCGGCCAAACTGAAAAGAAGGTTTCAGGGACAGACGCAGAAGGAGATTTTTACAACAAAGTTCTAAAGCTTGGTGATATATCAGATTGTGGGTTGTTGTTTTTTTTACCATTCGCGTTTATATTTTGCCGTTTTTGTTGCATTTTTGATGCATTTTGCTTAATTGTAAAATATGTCGATCAAGAGGGGGTGTGACGTTTATATGTTGTCAATATTCAGTGTTTCATCGTTCATAGTTAATATTGTAAATCCCACATCCTTTACTTTCATGTACACTGTGGGTGTCTCATTCAGTGAAAAAATGTAAAAATTCTATTCCGTTTTTTTAAGGCGGTCTGTCATTACGTTTTCCATCAGACATTATTGTGAGGTTTTGTATTAGTCTTCCTTAAAAAACGATATACCGGCCCGCAGACACATTTTTTTTAAATACAGTCAATCATACAGCATTATTCACATGTGAAAAATATAAATACAGTATTATACAGCATTATTCACATGTGAATAACATAAATGCACTCTATTATACAGCATTATTCACATGTGGAAAAACATAAATACAGTATTATACAGCGTTATTCACATGTGAATAATATAAATACAGTCTATTACACAACATTATTCACATGTGAATAATATACTGTGTATTATACAGCATTATTCACATGTGAATAACATAAATACAATCTATTATACAGCATTATTCACATGTGAATGATATAAATACAGTCTATTATACAGCATTATTCACATGTGAATAACATAAATACAGTCTATTGTACAGCATTATTGACATGTGAATAATATAAATACAGTCTATTATACAACAACATTCACATGTGAATAACATAAATACAGTCTATTATACAGCATTATTGACATGTGAATAATATAAATATAGTCTATTATACAGCATTATTCACATGTGAATAACATAAATGCAGTCTATAATACACCATTAGTCACATGTGAATAACATAAATACAGTCTATAATACAACATTATTGACATGTGAATAATATAACAGCCTATTATACAACATTAGTCACATGTGAATAAAATAAATACAGTCTATAATACAACATTATTGACATGTGAATAATATAAAAACAGCCTATTGTACAACATTATTCACATGTGAATAACAGAAATACAGTCTATTATACAGCATTGTTCACATGTGAATAATATAAATACAGTCTATAATACAACATTATTGACATGTGAATAATATAACAGCCTATTATACAACATTAGTCACATGTGAATAAAATAAATACAGTCTATAATACAACATTATTGACATGTGAATAATATAAAAACAGCCTATTATACAACATAGTTCACATGTGAATAACAGAAATTCAGTCTATTATACAGCATTATTGACATGTGGATAATATAAATACAGTCTATTATTTACATGTGAATAACATACAGTCTATTATGCAGCATTATTCACATGTGAATAATATAAATACAGTCTATTATACAGCATTATTCACATGTGAATAACATAAATACAGTCTATTATTTACATGTGAATAACATACAGTCTATTATGCAGCGTTATTCACATGTGAATAATATAAATACAGTCTATTATACAGCATTATTCACATGTGAATAACATAAATACAGTCTATTATTTACATGTGAATAACATACAGTCTATTATGCAGCATTATTCACATGTGAATAATATAAATACAGTTGATTATACAGCATTATTCACATGTGAATAATATAAATGCAGTCTATTATACAGCATTATTCACATGTGAATAACATAAATACAGTCTATTATTTACATGTGAATAACATACAGTCTATTATGCAGCATTATTCACATGTGAATAATATAAATACAGTTGATTATACAGCATTATTCACATGTGAATAATATAAATACAGTTGATTATACAGCATTATTCACATGTGAATAATATAAATACAGTTGATTATACAGCATTATTCACATGTGAATAATATAAATGCAGTCTATTCTACATTTAAGTGCAGTCAAGAAGGAACATATACATTATATAGTCTGATGACTGTCGGTATGAAGGACTTCCTGTGTCGTTCCGTGCTGCATTTTGGGAGTCCGAGCCTTTCACTGAACGTGCTCATTCTCTTTGCGAGGTCCGAGTGTAGTGGGTAGGAGGTGTTGTCCATAATGGCTAGGATCTTTGCAGCGCCAAGATCAGCCGCTTGTGTTATTAGCACGGAAACCATGTAGAATCATCTCGGGCGTACCATTGCTTTCTGCCCGAGTGCAGCTGGCATAGGCTCCAGCTACCCCCCGGTACGGGGGTTTCGGTCCGGTTCAGAGGTGTATCGGACGAGTTTGTAACCTAAAGTCTTAACAAGCTGCTCTGCTTTCTGCCTCTGTCTGAGCAGTGAGCACCCAGCATTGTCCCGCCCACACTACCATCTGATTGGTTACATACAAAGCCAATCAGCAGTGCGTATTCAGAACGCATGTTGTCAATGCTCCAGCGTCGAGCAGATATGTGTTTAGCAGCGTACATCGTACTCTCCCCAAATAATAAAAAAACACTTCCCAGTCACAACTACTACTAGCATCACTATGAGCCTGTTGACCTTCTAGAAACTTCAACTGCAGCTCAGCTCGCTCGCAGTTCTGGCTTGAGGTGAAGGCTAATTAGCTTTTAGCGTAACGTTAGCTTATTTTGCTGTGTGTGTGTGAAGTGAAGTGAATTATATTTATATAGCGCTTTTCTCAAGTGACTCAAAGCGCTTTACATAGTGACACCCAATATCTAAGTTACATTTAAAGCAGCGTGGGTGGCACTGGGAGCAGGTGGGTAAAGTGTCTTGCCCAAGGACACAACGGCAGTGACTAGGATGGCACAAGCGGGAATCGAACCTGCAACCCTCAAGTTGCTGGCACGGCCACTCTACCAACCGAGCTGTGCGTGCGTGCGTGCGTGCGTGCGTGCGTTAGGGGCAGCAAAGCCCTGTCTGTCTGTTATTTCACATGAACTAACATGAAGTCCATGGTGTTCAGGGATGAATAGTCTCTCCTATTGCTATTGTACTATTTTTTCAGCTATACTTATATTAATCATTAGTAATGTAGCAGCCTAGTTTTGAAGGGCAGGGTCCCTGCTATCACATGTTGAAAAAAATATAATATTTACATAATAAAAGTCAACTACAGGCTTCCCAAATGCTGTAATAAATTAAGCATGATGAGTTGACTCGAAACTGTTTAATGTTGCACGTTTTATATGTAGAAGAAAGGTTTTGTCATTTTATTTAATCAAAGCAACAACTTGAGGCAGTTTAATGAATTATTATAGTGTTCCCAATGTTAAAATAATAAAGCCATTGTTTACAAATTTGGTAAATAAATAACCAAACAATGTATATTTAGTTTTTTTCTTACTGTGCCGAAAATTAACCGAACCGTGACCTCTTAACCGAGGTACGCACCGAACCGAAATGTTTGTGTACCGTTACACCCTTAGTAGGAAAGCATAGTTACCACGGCGATAGATACTGACCACGCCGGCTCCAGGCGACACAGCCGGCGCAGACACGGCTGTCATGAGGTGTCAAAGAAGGTTTCCGTGATGAACCAACAAGATGTGCCCCAGTGTGTATGTCACACCTCTTAGCCCGGTCCAAATGTCAGCTCACTTTCACACACACACACCTTTTTAAACGGTAAAATCCTCGCTTCACGGCACGTAAAGTACTATTTTCGGAAGCATGTCAGAGTGAAGCCTTGATTTAATTCATCAGGAGGCGACAGCAGTCTGATAAGAAATCGAAACGTGTCTAAGAAAACATTTGTGGGCATGTTTGTTTTGGCATCTTTAGTGTTCAAGGCTCAGTTTGTTTACGGTTTACAGTTTAGAGCAGGGGTCGGGAACCTTTTTGGCTGAGAGAGCCATGAAAGCCACATTTTTTAAAGTGTATTACCGTGAGAGCCGTATCATATCTTTTAACACTGAATACAACTAAATGCATGCATTTTTTAAGTAAGACCTACATTTTTAGAGTATAAGTCTTATATTTTATATCATTTTTATTCTGAAGCTAACCAATAATAAATAAAATACTTCTTTGGCAAGACTAAATTGGCCCTAGTGTGTGAATGTGAGTGTGAATGTCGTCCGTCTATCTGTGTTGGCCCTGTGATGAGGTGGCGACTTGTCCAGGGTGTACACCGCCTTCTGCCCAAATGCAGCTAAGATAGGCTCCAGCAACCCCAAAAGGAACAAGCGGTAGAGAATAGATGGATGGACTTCTTACCATTGATGTGACTTATTGAACAGGTGCGGTTGAAAACGGATGGATGGATTATAATGCATAAGAACGTTTTATATGTTAAACGTTATTTTTAACACCGATTACTGGCGGAGTTATTCATTACTAATCGTGTTAAGCAATGTCAGCTCAGATGTATCTGAGAGCCAGATGCAGTCATCAAAAGAGCCACATCTGGCTCTAGAGCCATATGTTCCCTACCCCTGTTTTAGACCAAGAATGTCCAAACTCTGTCATTGCATGGAGGTTCGAAATGTCGGTTAATGGCTTTTTTGCCGATATTCCGATATTGTCCCACTCGTAATTACCGACTCCGATATCAACCGATATATGCAGTCGTGGAATGAACACATTATTATGCCTCATTTTGTTGTGATACCCCGCTGGATGCATTAAACAATGTAACGAGGTTTTCCAAAATAAATCAACTCAAGTTATGGGAAAAAAAAAGCCAAAGTTGAAGTCACAAAGTGCATTATTTTATTTTAACAGGCTTGTCCCTGATAGGTTGACCATGTTTTAGTTTTTTCCTCTGCATTTGTCTTTGTTTCCTCTGTGTGTGTAGTGTTTCCTGTCAGCGCTCTTATTTTGTTGGTTTCCTGTCTTTTTCCCTGAGTGCTGTGTCCCCTTAGCTGCGGCTGATTGGCACCTGGCCACACCTGGTGTCAATCAGCCCGCTCCTATTTAGACTTGTTTTCTCCTCCAGTCTGTGCTGGATTATTGTCATGTATTGTCCCCTCGTGTCGTGTCGTGTCATTGCAGTGTGGCGGAAAGCTATATTAGTTAGATGTTTGTAGCTTATTGTTTTTTGTTTTCATATTACAAGTACGACTTCTGTTTTCCTGCTCGCTACCCGCTAGCTTCCATGCTAATCTCCTTTTGTTTTGTAGCTCCCATGCTAGCTCTTTTAGTTTGTTATCCATCTCGTGCGTGATTTTTGTTTGTACCCTTTGTTTGGTTTTGTCTTGGTGTTTCAATGCCTGCCTACTTTACTGCATCTTGGGGTTGGTCACAAACTAACTCTGACAAAATAATCCAGCACAGACTGGAGGAGAAAACAGGTCTAAATAGGAGCGGGCTGATTGACGCCAGGTGTGGCCAAGTGCCAATCAGCCGCAGCTGAGAGGACACAGCACTCAGGGAGAAAGACAGGAAACCAACAAAATAAGAGCGCTGACAGGAAACACTACACACTAAAAACATAGTCAAACTGTCAGGGACAAGCCTGACAAAAACAGCAGCTTGGAATTTGGGACAGAGGAGGGATTGAGGGAGGCGGGTAGGGGGAAGCGGGGGGTGTATATTGTAGCATCCCAGAAGAGTTAGTGCTGCAAGGGTTCTGAGTATGTGTTCTGTTGTGTTACGGTGCGGATGTTCTCCCGAAATGTGTTTGTCATTCTTGTTTGGTGAGCAAATTAAGTGCTCCTTTTCTCCTATGTGCCGTGCTGTCGTACACTTCCCCTGAGCATAGTGCCATTTTTCATTAAATGAGCCGCAAACATCACGCTTCAACACATCAAAACCTTATCGACCACCTGGAAAGCCAGCATCTTTACCAGGTTTTTTCAAAAGCTTACGAAGACACCTTGTACGGGTAGAACATGTTCTTAAAACCATTCTTGCCAACCTTGAGACCTCCGAATTCAGGAGATGTGGTGCGGGGGTGTATATTGTAGCGTCCCGGGAGAGTTAGTGCTGCAAGGTGATCTGGGTATTTGTTATGTTGTGTTACGGTGTGGATGTTCTCCCGAAATGTGTTTGTCTTTCTTGTTTGGTGTGGGTTCACAGTGTGGCGCATATTTGTAACAGTGTTAAAGTTGTTTATACGGCCACGCTTAGTGTGACCTGTATGGCTGTTGACTAAGTATGCCTTACATTCACTTGTGTGTGTGAAAAGCCATAGATATGATAATATAGTGTGCCTTTAAGGCTTATTGGCGCTACGTCCGTGTACCACCCCGTAGAGCGGCGTTTTAAAAAGTCATACATTTTACTTTTTGAAACCGATCCAGATAATTTCCGATGTTATATTTTAAAGGATTTATCAGCAGATAATATCGGCAGTCTGATATTATCGGACATCGCTAATGAATGTTATCGCTGCCTTGGCGTTGTGTACACTCCGTAAACATTTGTGCTTGTGCCCACTAGGGTTGTATTGGTACTAGTATAGTACCGCGATACAAAATGAATCATTTCCGGTACAATACCGTCTCTAAAACGTACCGATTCCGCGCCCCCAAAGTTACATAGCCCGTTTACGAGCAGAGGAGCATGTTCGGCGGCACACAATCACAGAGTACTTACAAGCAGACAGTGTGTAGACAGAAAAGGGAGAAGGGACACATTTCGGCTTAAAAAGTAAAGATAAAGGTGTCGTCATAACACTGAAACGCCCTCAGGAAGAGATGCTTTGAAACATGGTTAACATCCATCCGCCGTCTGCAGTGCTTTAGCTACTTCTAAATCACTAATCTTCGCCTCCATGGCGACAAATAAAGTATGTTTCTTACAAGTATCGACCCTGCAGGACGAGGAATAGCGAAACATGCTTCTCTACACACCGTAGCTCACCGGCGTCACAACGTAAACAAACACCCTGGGTGGATCTACACCTGACATCCACTGTAATGATACCAAGTACAGGCACATATCTAGTCAGTCAATAAATCAATGTTTATTTATATAGCCCTAAATCACAAGTGTCTCAAAGGGCTGCACAAGCCGACATCCTCGGTCCAGAGCCCACATAAGGGCAAGGAAAAACTCACAACACAGTGGAATGTCAATATGAGTGATTATGAGAAACCTTGGAGAGGACCGCTGCCCTAGGGAAGACTGGATGCAAATGGACGTCGAGTGGGTCTAGCATAATATTGTGAGAGTCCAGTCCATTGTGGATCTAACATAATAGTGGGAGTCCAGTCCATAGTGGATCTATAATAATAGTGTGAGAGTCCAGTCCATAGTGGATCTAACATAATAGTGGGAGTCCAGTCCATAGTGGATCTAACATAATAGTGGGAGTCCAGTCCATAGTGGATCTAACATAATAGTGTGAGAGTCCAGTCCATAGTGGATCTATAATAATAGTGTGAGAGTCCAGTCCATAGTGGATCTAACATAATATTGTGAGAGTCCAGTCCATAGTGGATCTAACATAATAGTGAGAGTCCAGTCCATAGTGGATCTAACATAATAGTGTGAGAGTCCAGTCCATAGTGAATCTAACACATAAGTGAGAGTCTAGTCCATAGTGGATCTAACATAATAGTGTGAGAGTCCAGTCGGTAGTGGATCTAGCATAATAGTGTGAGAGTCCAGTCCATAGTGTATCTCACATAATAGTGTGAGAGTCCAGTCCATAGTGGATCTAACATAATAGTGTGAGAGTCCAGTCCATAGTGGATCTAACATAATAGTGTGAGAGTCCAGTCCATAGTGGATCTAACATAATCGTGTGAGTGTCCAGTCCATAGTGGATCTAACATAATATTGTGAGAGTCCAGTCCATAGTGAATCTAACACATAAGTGAGAGTCCAGTCCATAGTGGATCTAACATAATAGTGTGAGAGTCCAGTCCATAGTGAATCTAACACATAAGTGAGAGTCTAGTCCATAGTGGATCTAACATAATAGTGTGAGAGTCCAGTCCGTAGTGGATCTAGCATAATAGTGTGAGAGTCCAGTCCATAGTGGATCTAACATAATAGTGTGAGAGTCCAGTCCATAGTGGATCTAACATAATAGTGTGAGAGTCCAGTCCATAGTGGATCTAACATAATAGTGTGAGTGTCCAGTCCATAGTGGATTTATAATGATAGTGTGAGAGTCCAGTCCATAGTGGATCTAACTTAATAGTGAGAGTCCAGTCCATAGTGGATCTAACATAATAGTATGAGAGTCCAGTCCATAGTGGATTTAACATAATAGTGTGAGAGTTCAGTCCATAGTGGATCTAACATAATAGTATGAGAGTCCAGTCCATAGTGGATCTAACATAATAGTATGAGAGTCCAGTCCATGGTGAATATAACATATAAGTGAGAGTCTAGTCCATAGTGGATCTATAATAATCGTGTGAGAGTCCAGTCCATAGTGGATCTAACATAATAGTATGAGAGTCCAGTCCTTGTTGGATCTATAATAATAGTGAGAGTCCAGTCCATAGTGGATCTAACATAATAGTGTGAGAGTCCAGTCCATAGTGGATCTAACATAATAGTGTGAGAGTCCAGTCCATAGTGGATCAACATGATAGTGAGTCCAGTCCATAGTGGATCTAACATAATAATGGGAGTCCAGTCCAAAATGGATCTATAATAATAGTGTGAGAGTCCAGTCCATAGTGGATCTAACATAATAGTGTGAGAGTCCAGTCCATAGTGGATCTAACATAATAGTGTGAGAGTCCAGTCCATAGTGGATCAACATGATAGTGAGAGTCCAGTCCATAGTGGATCTAACATAATAATGGGAGTCCAGTCCAAAATGGATCTAACATAATAGTGTGAGAGTCCAGTCCATAGTGGATCTAACATAACAGTGGGAGTCCAGTCCATAGTGGATCTAACATAATAGTGGGAGTCCAGTCCAAAATGGATCTAACATAATAGTGTGAGAGTCCAGTCCATAGTGGATCTAACATAATAGTGTGAGAGTCCAGTCCATAGTGGATCTAACATAATAGTGAGAGTCCAGTCCATAGTGGATCTAACATAATAATGGGAGTCCAGTCCAAAATGGATCTAACATAATAGTGTGAGAGTCCAGTCCATAGTGGATCTAACATAATAGTGTGAGAGTCCAGTCCATAGTGGATCTAACATAATAGTGGGAGTCCAGTCCAAAATGGATCTAACATAATAGTGTGAGAGTCCAGTCCATAGTGGATCTAACATAATAGTGAGAGTCCAGTCCATAGTGGATCTAACATAATAGTGAGAGTCCAGTCTATAGTGGAGCCAACAGGAGACAATCCCGAGCGGAGACGGGTCAGCAACGCAGCGATGTCCCCGGTCGATAAAACTATAATATTTTTTGCCGTCTTTCATTATTTTTAAATGTATATTCTGTTTATAAAGTCAGGAAATATGTCCCTGGACACATGAGGACTTTGAATGTGACTAATGTATCGATATGGATAGATACCCAAATGTGTGGTATCATCCAAAACTAATCTAGAGTATCAAAGAGAAGAATAAGTGATTATTACATTTTAACAGAAGTGTAGATAGAACATGTTGAAACAGGAGGTAAGCAGATACTAACGGGCGGTTCAGCTCGGTTGGTAGAGTGGCCATGCCAGCAACTTGAGGGTTCCGGGTTCGATCCTAGTCACTGGCATTGTGTCCTTGGGCAAGACACTTTTACCCACCTGCTCCCAGTGCCACCCACACAGGTTTAAATGTAACTTAGATATTGGGTTTCACTGTATAAAAGCACTTTGGGTCCCCAGAGAAAAGTGCTATATAAATATACTTCACTAACAGTAAATTATCAAGTTATTTCTAATTAATTTTGTAGACAAAATAGCAGGTAGATAGATGACACCATATGTTACTGCATTTGTCAGCAGACTCATTAGGAGGCTTTGTTTGTTTACCACTAAAAGACAAGTTGTCTAGTATGTTCACTATTTTATTTAATATAAATAAGAAACATATGTTTAATGTACCCTTGTTAAAATAAAGCCCATCCATCCATCTTCCGCTTATCCAAGGTCGGGTCGCGAGGGCAGCAGCCTAAGCAGGGAAGCCCAGACTTCCCTCTCCCCAGCCACTTCATCCAGCTCCTCCTGGGGGATCCTGAGGTGTTCCCAGGCCAGCTGGGAGACATAATCTTCCCAACGTGTCCTGGGTCTTCCTCTTGGCCTCCTACCGGTCGAATGGGTGGCATCCTGACCAGATGCCCGAACCACCTCATCTGGCTCCTCTCCATGTGGAGGAGCAGCGGCTTTAGTTTGAGCTCCTCCTGGATGACAGATCTTCTCACCCTATCTCTAAGGGAGAGACCCGCCACCCGGTGGAGGAAACTCATTTCCGTGTACCCGTGATCTTGTCCTTTCGGTCATAACCCAAAGTTCATGACCATAGGTGAGGATGGGAACCTAGATCGACCGGTAAATTGAGAGCTTTGCCTTCCGGCTCAGCTCCTTCTTCACCACAACGGATCGATACAGCGTCCGTATTACTGAAGACGCCGCACCGATCTCACCGTCCAGTCTTTCCTCATACCTCACTCTGAGGTACTTGAACTCCTCCACTTGGGGCAGGGTCTCCTCAATGGCACTCCACTCTTTACCGGGCGCGAGCCATGGACTCTGACTTGGAGGTGCTGATTCTCATTCCGGTCGCTTCACACTCGGCTGCGAACCGATTCCGTGAGTGCCGAAGATCCTGGCCAGATGAAGCCATCAGGACCACATCATCTGCAAAAAGCAGAGACCAAATCCTGCAGCCACCAAACCAGATCCCCTCAACACCCTGAATGCGCTTAGAACTTCTGTCCATAAAAGTTATGAACAGAATGGGTGACAAAGGACAGCCTTGGCGGAGTCCAACCCTCACTGGAAACGTGTCTGACTTACCACCGGCAATGCGGACCAAGCTCTGACACTGATCATACAGGGAGCGGACCGCCACAATCAGACAGTCCGATACCCCATACTCTCTGAGCACTCCCCACAGGACTTCCCGAGGAACACGGTCAAATGCCTTCTCCGAGTCCACAAAGCACATGTAGACTGGTTGGGCGAACTCCCATGAACCCTCAAGAACCCTGGCGAGAGTATAGAGCTGGTCCACAGTTCCACAACCAGGACAAAAACCACACTGTTCCTCCTGAATCCGAGGTTGGACTATCCAACGTAGCCTCCTCTCCAGTACACCTGAATAGACCTTACCTATTAT